>NC_028453.1:34991057-34992980 GCF_000263155.2 Setaria italica
AGGTAAAATACATAAAGGTGGACTCATGCTGCATATACATGTAAACATAAACCTGGAATGCGTAAACAAGCAGAACCAGAATGAATAGCGGCGTCACATTTAAGAACATCACACACTCCCTGGTGAGTGATCGGGCACTAGTCATATTCCCATTTTGAATAGTGAGCTGAATTTAAATAGTGCCGCGAATTTGAATAGTGTTCGCTGAATTTGAATAGTGCTGTGAATAGTAACTCAAAATTTGAAATCCGAAATTTTTCGAAGTCGCTTGATTTCCCCTCGAAGCCGTTCAATTTTTCCCGCACTGGTGCAGTGCGGGGAAAATTGAACGGGTGGTTGTTCGAGGGAAATTCAAGCGACTTCGAAAAATTCTGATTTCAAATTTCGAGTTACTATTCGTAGCACTATTCAAATTCGGCGAACACTATTCAATTTCACGGCACTATTTAAATTCAGCTCACTATTCAAAATGGGAATATGACTAGTGCCCGATCACTCACCAGGGAGTGGGTGGAGCACCTAAATGTGGCGGCGCTATTCACTCAGGCCCTGTTTGTATACGCTTTTCTGGAACTCGCTTATCTGAGAAGCAAGCTTATCTGGTAAGCTTGCTGCCCGGATAAGCTGCTGTCTGAATAAGCAGGGTGTTTGGCAATCCTGATTATTTAATGTCGATTGTCTGTCCTGGTTGGTAAATTGACCTGAATGCCCCTAAGGCTGATAATAGCTCATTTTTATTGTGAATCTGAGGAGAAGACAATAATTCTAATGCCTTTGGAGTTTGTTAAATTGAAATTACATTACAATAATATGAAATTCATACGATAGATCGGTCTAGTATGGAAACATCCATCATGGGTACAACAACAAATCATGAAACCATAGCGATAGCAATAGCATCACGCAATGCACCCATATCAATGTCATCTCCTAAAGCACCACCACCACCATCTGTGCTAGGTTGGGTTGAATTACCATCATCTTCCTGAAAATCCTCTTCAAAATGCACGTCATGTACGGCACTATCTCTGATGAAATTGTGAAGGGCCATACAAGCAACTATAATTTTCGACTGCTTGTTAACCGGATAACTGGGCAAATTCAAGAGAATGCGCCACTTCATCTTTAGAACTCCAAATGATCGCTCAATCACATTTCTAAGGGATTAATGTGCATGATTAAACACTTCTTTCAATCCTACCGGATGCTGACCATGCTGCCATTCGGAAACATGATACCTCTGTCCCTTGTAGGGTGCAAGAAATCCTTTTCTATTAGGATATCCAGAGTCAACAAGATAGTACTTACCTGCATGTTATATTTATATGTTATATCACAATGAGCAAATATTCCCTAAAAAATAAATTGCAACAGAACTCGTCCTTACCATCGGGAGGATGTGGAAATTGATCCTTGTATGTGACAAGTGTGTCCAATAATACACGAGTATCATGGACAGAACCAGGCCAACCAGTGACAGCAAATGTGAACCGCATATCAAAGTCACAAACCGCCATGACGTTTTGTGAAGGATACCCATGCCGACCAATGTATTTCGGTTGATCAGCTAATGGCACAGTTACGGGTATATGGGTACCATCAATTGCTCCTATGCAATCTTTGAAATGAGGCCAAAACCTTGCTTCTTGTAGTTTAGGATGAATAGTAGAAAATTGCGGATCCTTAGGCCTCACAATGTCAACAGCTAATCTCATGATAGATTCAAGAACCTCTTCAAATTTTCTACTCACAGTTTCTAATGAGCGATGGAAATTATTCTTGCATTGCCTAAAAGATTGAGGTGCACACAAGCCCATAGAAACATTCCTAGTGCTTCCTTGCTACAAAATGTCTACTTGATCTCAATCCATACTCATACAAAGTGTCATGAGCTAAGAAAACTGACTCTCATTCTAAACATGT
>NC_028453.1:34993385-34995370 GCF_000263155.2 Setaria italica
AGTGCTTCTTCCTTATCTCCCAAGCCCTCCTCAGCCAATTCAACCTCCCATTTGGTATCTTCAATGTAATGAACACATCACGGTTCTCCTTTTTTTGAAGAAGTTGTGTGGCATAGAAGTGTTCATCACTCCCCTCCTCAGCCCCATCCTTAATGACTTGCTCCAACATATTTCCAATCTCATCTCTAACGTGATCAACAACCTGTGAAGTAGCTGAATGTTTACTACTTTGAGCTTTCAACTCATATGCATCGACCAACCGCTTCATGCACTGGTCCCTAAAAGTCTTCTTCTTCTTTCCTTTAGGGGAACTAGGAGCTAGCCTTTTTGAAGCCCTCCGCTCAGAACTGGATGGGGCCTTATGTGCCTCCCTATCATTGGTGTCCTCAACATCAACAACATCATGTTCATCAACATCAACGTTTCCATCACCACTTGGAACATATGAAGTTTCATTTGTAACAATGACCGATTCAAACATGATTCGCATCTGATCCTCATATTCAAGCGGAGCTGTTCTGAACCGGATACAACCTGGCATAGCCTGTAAAATATCATCAGCATGCTATTATACTCCAACCCAAAATAAACAAACAACGTGTATGTGAACTATATCTGTAATATTGTTGTTAGTGGGCTCACCTTATTTTGTTCTTCCCACCATTCATCGTCAGCCACAATACAACCAGTAACAGGATCTTTTCCCAATCCGGTTGATCTCAAGTTCAAAGTCTTCCATTGGGTATACATTTTTTTCAATATATCCCACCTATTCTTCATTTGACTCTCACCGTATGGCCTCTTGGTACGCTCATAAAACTTTCTAATAAGGTTTGCATATCCCACCGCATTCAAACATTGCTGCGGCCGATTGAAAGCAAGTACTTCTTCCACACAAATGTCATTGAAAGCTTTCGCGGCAAACGAATCCCATTTTGCCACAATCTTTGACGACTTTTCCATCTAAAATTTGATTACAGTATTGTAGAATTAAATACAAATCTACAAGCTTGTTTACTGACCATACAACCCACAATCTGTCATTTTAGTAATCCATTAAGAGGGAGCACCAATTTTACCTTGCTAGTTGTTGGCGGCCTTGCAGTCGTAGCAGCAACAGAATACTCAAGAAGGTCGCTAGCTTCCTGTCTAAGCTCCAAGCAGTCCTCTCTAGCAAGCTACAAGAGTTTAAAAATATAAATGAGTAAATGGCAACAGGACACTCAAGTTGCACGGTGATAACCATAGCTCACAGGGTTCCAACTGTGACAGACAGTGACAGGGTCCTGGTACTGTCCTACGGTATGTTATAGAAGACATTTCAATCATGTAGCATCTGCAGAAAGATTCTATTCATTCTTCATACAACCAGCAGATAGTAAACTATCAATGCCCCATATGATATAATTATAAGTACACTGTCTCATACAACCCACTGTCTCGCTTAGAAGAGAAAAGGGGTTGCTTGGGTGCTGAAAAAAAAACATAATTCACATTGCCAATTTGTTCCCTAATTTAACAAAAACCTATAAAAGCACACGGGTTACAGACACAAGCAGGCCATAAATTTGATGTTGCAATTATTATGTCAGGCATCAGGCCATATAAGAGCACACAGATTTTCCCAATAAACTACAGTTCATAACTCCACGGTTTGCAAAAAGTTGATGTTGCAATTATTATGTCAGGCAACAAGCCAAATAATCATCAGCATCAGGACAACAATGGCAGAGCTTAAAAGGGCAATGGGACCGACCAATGGAGCCCTGTGTCCTCTTGCAATTAATTGGAAAAGAAATCATAATTGCCTATGTTAGATGTGCAGATGACTAATTAAAAGATTTCCACCAGCTGCCAGTACAATTGTCTGTTAGCCAAATGGGCATGTGATTGCTGGTCGGCCTGCATTCTCTGGCACAATCTCTCCAAAGAGAACCATTACTAAGATTGAAAGTACACAACATATTTCCATGCTGCAATCATGA
>NC_028453.1:34995593-35002803 GCF_000263155.2 Setaria italica
GCTCCCCTGCTGTTCTGCCTCATCAATCAAGTGTCGGCAAAATTAAAGTGATCGGGGACAAGTGACAAGGTCAGCCTTCGAATCAAGGACTGTCCGCTAACCAGCTGCTTACCGCTAACTAGAGTTGGGGACCGAGCGCATCACGAGCCGCCGCCGGCGGGGGCTGAGCAAGGGCGGCCGGCGGCGGGATTCCAGCGGGCGGCGCGACCGGCGGCGGGATTCCAGCGGGCAGCACGGGCGTCCGGCCGCCGGATCCGAGCCCGGGCGCCGCGGACGGAGGCGGGGGCCGAGCCCTCGCAGGGGCAGCCGGTGGCGGGGGCCGAGCCCGGTGGTGGTGTGGAAGCGGCCCGAGCGGTGGCGCCGGCGACGGGATCCGGAGCGGACGGGAGTGGCGGCGGTTGCGGGAGGCTTGGCGTCGGGTGGCCGAGGGTACGACGGAAAATTTCGGTCCGCTTGCCCCAGAAGCGTGCTCTGAGCCGCATACGAGATAAGCGGACTGCTAGTTCAATTCCAGATTTTCCACTAAGCGGCTTACGTGACAAGCGGGAAATAAGCGAGGCGTTTGGGTGGGTTTATCGCTTATTTTCACCCATAAGCGGGAAATAAGCGACTCCAAACAGGGCCTCACTATTGCGCACTATTGAGCTACTATTTGGGGTCGCTTTCAGAGGATATGGCATGCGCGGGAGCGTGATTAGGTATATTCATTGATTAAGTCTATTCTTAGGATCTTTGCGGGTTGGCGAGACCGAAAGAATTCAGCCAGGCGTGCTGCTATGCTTGTGACAGTCCTACTCGGTACTCACCGCATGCCTCGCAGGCTCGCTTCAGAACCAGGCCAGCCCGGTCTGCACCCTCATCGTCCCCAGCCACGCTCACACAAGACTCAGGCTCTACCGTCTCCCCAGGCAGTTCCACCCGAAGGGAACACTTCTCTACGCACACAGGGTTCTCCTCAAACGCCGCTACCAGGGCTAACACGAGAACGACACACGCAAAGGTTTCTCCTCTAGGATCCCTAGCGTAGAGACATCGCCCCATACGAACGAGCTTAAAGGAAGGCAGGGATGCTACCAGGACAGCTTAATCCATTTCAACGGGACAAGCTTACACGCGGCTTTCCCTTTCGGGAAACCCCAAGCACTTAGTACAAACCTTGATTACCTTACAAACCGAGGGACGAGCTCCAACGGCCTCCCTTTATTTTAGTAGTGGTACAGAGGTGGTGGAGTAATACAACGGTAGTGGGTGATTCTAAATATGGTGGCTAATCTTTTTCCTCAGAGAGCTTCCGAGGTGGTGGATGTCTTCATGGAGTATGAGTGGAGTGTGGGTGGAGGTCTTCGGTGATCTTGCTTTCTTCGGTGCTCGATGTGGTGGTGTGTTGCTGATTTTTCGATGTCTCGGTGATTATTGAGGAGCGGAGAGCCGTCCAAGTGTCCAGGCAACAGAAGAGGAGAATAGTTAAAGCCACCAGAAGTCTTAAGCACGAAGCAACTCTAGAAGCCTCTGCCGCGACTATAAAAGGAGCTACCGGGTGAAGCATTCAGCATCAGAAAATAACCAAGACACCACCGAATCACCCAGAATCACCGAGACATCAGAAAATCAGCAACACACCACCACATCGAGCACCGAAAAAAGCAAGATCACCGAAGACCTCCACCCACACTCCACTCATACTCCATGAAGACATCCACCACCTCGGAAGCTCTCTGAGGAAAAAGATTTAGCCACCATATTTAGAATCACCCACTACCGCTGTATTACTCCACCTCCTCTGTACCACTACTAGAATAAAGGGAGGTCGTTGGAGCTCGTCCCTCGGTTTGTAAGGTAATCAAGGTTTGTGCTAAGTGCTTGGGGTTTCCCGAAAGGGAAAGCCACATGTAAGCTTGTCCCGTGGAAATGGATTAAGCTGTCCTGGTAGCATCCATGCCTTGCTTTAAGCTCATTCGTATGGGGCGATGTCTCTACGCTAGGGACCCTAGAGGAGAAACATATGCGTGTGTCATTCTCGTGTTAGCCCTGGTAGCAGCGTTTGAGGAGAACCCTGTGTGCGCAGAGAAGTGTTCCCTTCGGGTGGAACTGCCTGGGGAGACGGTAGAGCCTGAGTCCTGTGTGAGCCTGGCTGGGGACGGTGAGGGTGCAGACCGGGCTGGCCTTGTTCTGAAGCGAGCCAGCGAGGCATGCGGTGAGTACCGAGTAGAACTGTCACAAGCATAGCAGCACGCCCGGCTGAATTCTTTCGGTCTCGCCAACCCGCAAAGATCCTAAGAATAGACTTAATCAAGGAATATACCTAATCACGCACCCGCGCGTGCCATATCCTCTTAAAGTGACCCCGAATAGTAGCTCAATAGTACGCAATAGTGAGTGAATAGCGCCGCCACATTTAGGTGCTCCACCCACTCCCTGTTGAGTGCTCGGGCACTTTTCATATTCCCATTTTGAATAGTGAGCTGAATTTAAATAGTGCCGCGATTTTGAATAGTGTTCGCCGAATTTGAATAGTGCTGTGAATAGTAACTCGAAATTTGAAATCAGAATTTTTCGAAGTCGCTTGATTTCCCCTCGAAGCCGTTCAATTTTCCCCCGCACTGGTATCAGAGCCGAGGTTGTTAAAATTTGTGTTTTGAGGGTTTTTCTATATCTAGTCAAGATATTTGAATTAGCTGTTACAACCTTAAGTTAGTATTTTTACTTTTTAATGGAAGGTTTAGTAAGCAAGATTCATTACTATGAACAAAAGCTAAATAAAATACCTCATGAATATAATACCTCTATGTTGAGTGATTGGCCTGCTATTAGAGAGAAAGAAGTTTATTTTATTAGGATGTTATATAAGTTAAAAAAGGATAGAGATCTTTATGACAAAAAGATCAAATCTCAATTAATAAAGGAGCAGAAGGCTGAGTTGAAACCAGTAGACCTTGGAAGCCATAAAGCAAAAGAAGTTCCGCAAAGTAATATCGTGAAAGATTCCACTATTAATAAAGAAGTCCAAAAGAAATTTAATGAAAGCTATCCTTTAGAAAGCTATGAAGAAGAAGAAGAAAATAATGTGCAGAGTCACCAGGATTTTATAAACTCTCTTGATGAAGAGGAAATAAATAATTTAGAAAATGCTATGGATGCGCTAGAAATAAAAGATGAAGAAATAAGTGATTCGAAAGAAGCTAGAACTGAATTAATGGATCAAGGAGATTGTGAGCATGATTGGATAAAAGGAAGAGGTGATTATAATATCGAATGTACTTTTTGCATATATTATCCTAGTCAAGATAATAGATTTACATGTAGTGTATGTTTAAAACAAGCATGTGCTTCATGTTTAAAGAATGCTAATCAGAAATGGAGACAAGAAATAGAAATAGTAGCAGAAGATAAAATACTAGCAAGTAGAGTTAGAAATTTAGAAAATAGAGTAAATATCTTAGAAGCTAAGTTAGAAGATTTAAGAAGTAAAATAGAATTCAATAATAAGATTGAAGGAAATGTTAGTGGCAACACTGAGTTTAAAGATCAAGCCATAGTTGATAAAAATAATGATAAGGCTATACAATTAAAAGATGCCATAATTAATTTTGGCAGCAAATACATAGTTAGATTACCATTTAAAGAAATTGTAGGAATAAGAATACCTGTAAAGGTAAAATTAACACCTACCATCACTTACAAAATATTAGCATTAGTAGATACTGGTTGTACAAAAAATATTATACATGATAAATATTTTGCAAGATGCCCAGAGATAGTTCATACAATAGATCAAGATAAAGCAGAAATATCTACTAATATGTCAGGAATAAAAAAGCTTCATAACTAGTTAGCTTATAATATTGAGATACAAATAAATAATACAAAATATATAATGGATGAGATCACAATAAGAGACTTATCCATGATAAATGATGATATGATATTAGGATTAAGATTTTTACAATATTCCTTACAAACAACAATTATACATGAGCAAGGGATTACGTTCATCCCATATCAAGATAATATTCCATACATAATAGAAGTACGGAAAGCTATAAGCGCTAATGAAGGAAAAGCTAAACTAGAAACTCAAGAATATGATGATAATAAGTTTGTTAATAATATAGACGAAGAGTTAGGTGAAAGCATAGAAGAATTCCATATAGCAAATTCATGCATAGAGTGTATTAGTTTGCAATCGCTATCACCAAACTGGTATAGAGATATAAAATCTAAGAAAGATATAGATAAGATAGTACAAAGACTAGAAGAAATTCAAATAATAGGAGAAATACCAATGAAATATTGGGATAAGAATGGTATAGTCTGTAAGCTTAATATAATAAATTCTGATTATATAATTAAGACTAGTCCTATAGAAGCGACACCTAAGGATATAGAAGAGTTTAAGATGCATATTGAAGAACTGCTAAAGCTAGGAGCTATAGGAGAAAGTAGGAGTCCCCATAGGTCAGCAGCCTTTATAGTTAGAAATCATGTTGAAATAGCTAGAGGGAAGTCAAGAATGGTTATTAATTATAAAAGATTAAATGATAATACTATAGATGATGGATATAATATCCCAAATAAGCAAGAATGGATAAATAGAATACAAGGAAGCAAATATTTCTCAAAATTTGATTTAAAAGCTGGATTTTGGCAAGTAAAGATGGCAGAAGAATCAATAGGTTGGACTGCTTTCACATGTCCTCAAGGTCATTTTGAATGGTTGGTAATGCCATTAGGTTTAAAAAATGCCCCTGCTTTATTTCAAAGAAAAATGCAGAATATTTTTAATGAAAATCAAGACTTCATATTAGTTTATATAGATGATTTATTAGTTTTTTCAAAATCTTATAAAGAACATATAGCTCATCTGGAAACGTTCTTTAGAAAGGTAGAGCAGCATGGGTTAATACTTTCTAAAAAGAAAATGGAAATATGCAAAGAAAAGATAAATTTCTTAGGCCATGAAATAGGAGAGGGAAAAAATTTATTTACAAGATCATATCGCAAAGAAAATTTTGCAATTTCCTGATGTCATGAATGATAAGAAAACCTTGCAGCAATTTTTAGGAATAGTAAATTATGCTAGAAATTACATAGAAAACTTAGCAAAACTAGCTGGGCCATTATATGCAAAATTAAGAAAAAATGGGCAAAAATATTTTAATTCTGAAGATATAAAGCTAGTAAGAATCATAAAAAAAGGTGAAAGAATTAAAACCTCTGGATTTACCTCTAGATGACTATTATTTTATTATAGAAATAGACGCATCTGAAATAGGATGGGGTGCTATATTAAAGCAAAAGCCTCATAAATACTCCCCAAAAACAGAAGAAAAAATATGTAGGTATGCTTCAGGGAAATATAAACTAAAGGCAATAAATAATACCGATAGAGAAATTTTAGCTATTATTAATGCTATAAATGCTTTTAGATTATATCTAGGATTTAAAGAGTTCACAGTACGAACAGATTGTGAAGCTATATGTAGATACTACAATAAAATTAATAGAAAGAAAAGCTCAACCAGAAGATGGGTTTTATTTGAAAATATTATTACAGGGAATGGATACAAAGTAATATTTGAGCATATAAAGGGAAAGGTTAATACCCTTCCTGATATATTTTCTCGTTCATCTATTTTGCAGGAATGAAGAAGGGAGTGAATCCAACAGGGATTGACTGTTTCTACTTTGGAGCAGAGAATAAGCTAAGAATTTTTTATTCCAAACACATATAAATTTAAACCAAGAGATCATATTGTACTAGACGAAGTACAAGAATGCATATTAGACAACTTTTGGTACCAGTATAATAACAAACGAGAAGATAAGGGCTATATGCTAGCTATCTTAAATAGCCTAGCTGAATATTTCCATACAATCAATGGGCTAATACAACCAAAGCAGTCACCCAAAAATATAGAGAAAAAAGCTATATATGTGATATATAAAGGAAAGAATCCTGGAATTTATGTATCATTTGAGCAAGTAATAGCACAAAAAATAGAGAAAGATAAAGACGGAGGAATATTATGGAAGAAATATAGTGACATTGATCAAGCGCTTACATATGCTAGAAATATATTAGGCGTAAACTACTTTTTGGAACCTGCTGCTAAGGAATATATTCAAATATATAAAAAAAATAAGGGAACTTAAGCCAAGTTCATCTGGAATAAATATAAAAGAAGAAGGATCATCTAAGGTTCCAACATATAAAGAAGTTCTGAAGAAGGAAGCAGACTCATCAAATGAGGAATATATTGACAATAAGTTAAAGGAAAAAACTTGAATCAGTATTTCCTCAATGGAAGAATAATTTAAAAGAAGAAATAATGAAAGAAATAAGGCTTGAAATAGATGAGAAATTCAAAAATATCCAAAAAGACTCTAAGTTGAAAATGGATATACCCATATCTGATGATGATATGATGGATTTCCGAGGAGATAGCCAAGAATAAAAATCAAAGAAAAGAATATATGAAATATGGCTCGCATAAAAGAATATTTTGTCACACAAGAGAATAAGTTCCCAATGTTGTTAAAGTGTTAACAACAATTCGGCCGGGGAAGAAGAATAATACTACATGCCATGATGTTATGATTGAAGTCTGCGATGTCAATCATTCGGGCGTGGAAGACCATACCATGCAGCATCAAGAATATCACGAGAAGACACTACGCGATAGAGGACAAGGCAAAAGGAATAAACAGCGACTCTACTGTAGCTAGGACAATTATTGAGGAGCGGAGAGCCGTCCAAGTATCCAGGCAACAGAAGAGAAGAATAGTTTAAGCCACCAGAAGTCTTAAGCACGAAGCAACTCTAGAAGCCTCTGCTGCGACTATAAAAGCAGCTACCGGGTGAAGCATTCAGCATCAGAAAATAACCAAGACACCACCGAATCACCAAGAATCACCGAGACATCAGAAAATCAGCAACACACCACCACATCGAGCACCGAAGAAAGCAAGATCACCGAAGACCTCCACCCACACTCCACTCATACTCCATGAAGACATCCACCACCTCGGAAGCTCTCTGAGGAAAAAGATTTAGCCACCATATTTAGAATCACCCACTACCGCTGTATTACTCCACCTCCTCTGTACCACTACTAGAATAAAGGGAGGTCGTTGGAGCTCGTCCCTCGGTTTGTAAGGTAATCAAGGTTTGTGCTAAGTGCTTGGGGTTCCCGAAAGGGAAAGCCGCATG
>NC_028453.1:35002903-35009073 GCF_000263155.2 Setaria italica
GCTCATTCGTATGGGGCGATGTCTCTACGCTAGGGACCCTAGAGGAGAAACCTCTGCGTGTGTCATTCTCGTGTTAGCCCTGGTAGCGGTGTTTGAGGAGAACCCTGTGTGCGCAGAGAAGTGTTCCCTTCGGCTGGAACTGCCTGGGGAGACGGTAGAGCCTGAGTCCTGTGTGAGCGTGGCTGGGGACGGTGAGGGTGCAGATCGGGCTGGACTGGTTCTGAAGCAACCCAGCGAGGCATGCGGTGAGTACCGAGTAGGACTGTCACTAGCATAGCAGCACGCCTGGCTGAATTCTTTCGGTCTTGCCAACCCGCAAAGATCCTGAGAATACACTTAATCAAGGAATATACCTAATCACGCACCCGCGCGTGCCATATCCACTGAAAGCGACCCCGAATAGTAGCTCAATAGTGCGCAATAGTGAGTGAATAGCGCCGCCACATTTAGGTGCTCTACCCACTCCCTGGTGAGTGCTATTCATATTCCCATTTTGAATAGTGAGCTGAATTTAAATAGTGCCGTGAATTTGAATAGTGTTCGCCGAATTTGAATAGTGCTGTGAATAGTAACTCGAAATTTGAAATCAGAATTTTTCGAAGTCGCATGAATTTCCCTCGAAGCCGTTCAATAATCTCCCCGCACTGGACTCTGTTTGCGTAGAGAAGTGTTCCCTTCGGGTGGATGTGCCTGGGGAGATGGTAGAGCCTGAGTCCTATGTGAGCGTGGCTGGGGACGGTGAGGGTGCAGACCTGGCTGGCCTGGTTCTGAAGCGAGCCAGCGAGGCATGCGGTGAGTACCGAGTAGGACTGTCACAAGCATAGCAGCATGCCCGGCTGAATTCTTTTGGTCTCACCAACCCGCAAAGATCCTGAGAATAGACTTAATCAAGAAATATACCTAATCACGCACCCGCGCGTGCCATATCCTCTGAAAGCGACCCCGAATAGTAGCTCAATAGTGCGCAATAGTGAGTGAATAGCGCCGCCACATTTAGGTGCTCCACCTACTCCTTGGTGAGTGCTCGGGCACTATTCATATTCCCATTTTGAATAGTGAGCTGAATTTAAATAGTGCCGCGAATTTGAATAGTGTTCACCGAATTTAAAATTACATCCTTTACCGGACGGAGGGAGTACTATTTGATTCTGTAAGTTTGTATAATTTGTTCCGTGAGTTTATATAACTTGTTCAATTAGTATAATATTTGAGTTCGTATAAGTTGTTCTAGGTGTATATATCTTAAAAGAATCTTCTAACTTGATGTTCATATGCTACTATTTTATCTTACACAAGAAAATAAGTTCCCAATGTTGTTAAAGAGTTAACAACAATTCGGCCGGGGAAGAATAATACTACATGCCATGATGTTGTGATTGAAGTCCGCGACGTCAATCATTCGGGCGTGGAAGACCATACCAAGCAGCAACCAGAATATCACGAGAAGTCAGTGCGCGATAGAGGACAAGGAAAAAGGAATAAACAGCGACTCTACTGTAGCCAGGACAATTATTGAGGAGCGGAGATCCGTCCAGGTGTCCAGGCAACCCAGGAGGACAATAGTTGAAGGCACCAGAAGCCTTAAGCACGAAGCAACTCCAGAAGCCTCTGCCGCGTCTATAAAAGGAGCTACCGAGTGAAGCATTCAGCATCACCAAGAATCACCGAGACATCAGAAAATCAGCAACACACCACCACATCGAGCACCGAAGAAAGCAAGATCACCGAAGACCTCCACCCACACTCCACTCATACTCCATGAAGACATCCACCACCTCGGAACCTCTCTAAGGAAAAAGATTTAGCCACCATATTTAGAATCACCCACTACCGCTGTATTACTCCACCTCATCCGTACCACTACTAGAATAAAGGGAGGCCGTTGGAGCTCGTCCCTCGGTTTGTAAGGTAATCAAGGTTTGTGCTATGTGCTTGGGGTTTCCAGAAAGGGAAAGCTGCATGTAAGCTTGTCCCGTGGAAATGGATTAAGCTGTCCTGGTAGCATGCCTGCCTTCCTTTAAGCTCGTTCGTATGGGGCGATGTCTCAACGCTAGGGACCCTAGAGGAGAAACCTCTGCGTGTGTCGTTCTCGTGTTAGCCCTGGTAGCGGTGTTTGAGGAGAACCCTGTGTGCGTAGAGAAGTGTTCCCTTCAGGTGGAACTTCCTGGGGAGACGGTACAGCCTGAGTCCTGTGTGAGCGTGGCTGGGGACGGTGAGGGTGCAGACCGGGCTGGCCTGGTTCTGAAGCGAGCCAGTGAGGCATGCGGTGAGTACCGAGTAGGACTGTCACAATCATAGCAGCATGTCCGGCTGAATTCTTTCGGTCTCGCCAACCCGCAAAGATCCTGAGAATAGACTTAATCAAGGAATATACCTAATCACGCACCCGTGCGTGCCATATCCTCTGAAAGCGACCCCGAATAGTAGCTCAATAGTGCGCAATAGTGAGTGAATAGCGCTGCCACATTTAGGTGCTCCACCCACTCCCTGGTGAGTGCTCGGGCACTATTCATATTCCCATTTTGAATAGTGAGCTGAATTTAAATAGTGCCGCGAATTTGAATAGTGTTCGTCGAATTTAAATAGTGCTGTGAATAGTAACTCGAAATTTGAAATCAGAATTTTTCGAAGTCGCTTGAATTTCCCTCAAAGCCGTTCAATAATCTCCCCGCACTGGACTCTGTGTGCGTAGAGAAGTGTTCCCTTCGGGTGGATCTGCCTGGGGAAATGGTAGAGCCTGAGTCCTATGTGAGCGTGGCTGGGGACGGTGAGGGTGCAGACCTGGCTGGCCTGGTTCTGAAGCGAGCCAGCGAGGCATGCGGTGAGTACCGAGTAGGACTGTCACAAGCATAGCAGCATGCCCGGCTGAATTCTTTTGGTCTCACCAACCCGCAAAGATCCTGAGAATAGACTTAATCAAGGAATATACCTAATCACACAACCACGCATGCCATATCCTCTGAAAGTGACCCCGAATAGTAGCTCAATAGTGCGCAATAGTGAGTGAATAGCGCCGCCATATTTAGGTACTCCACCCACTCCCTGGTGAGTGCTCGGGCACTATTCATATTCCCATTTTGAATAGTGAGCTGAATTTAAATAGTGCCGCGAATTTGAATAGTGTTCACCGAATTTAAAATTACATCCTTTACCGGACGGAGGGAGTACTATTTGATTCTGTAAGTTTGTATAATTTGTTCCGTGAGTTTATATAACTTGTTCAATTAGTATAATATTTGAGTTCGTATAATTTGTTCTAGGTGTATATATCTTAAAAGAATCTTCTAACTTGATGTTCATATTCTACTATTTTATCTTACACAAGAAAATAAGTTCCCAATGTTGCTAAAGAGTTAACAGCAATTCGGCCGGGGAAGAATAATACTACATGCCATGATGTTGTGATTGAAGTCCGCGACGTCAATCATTCGGGCGTGGAAGACCATACCAAGCAGCAACCAGAATATCACGAGAAGTCAGTGCGCGATAGAGGACAAGGAAAAAGGAATAAACAGCGACTCTACTGTAGCTAGGACAATTATTGAGGAGCGGAGATCCGTCCAGGTGTCCAGGCAACACAGGAGGACAATAGTTGAAGGCACCAGAAGCCTTAAGCACGAAGCAACTCCAGAAGCCTCTACCGCGTCTATAAAAGGAGCTACCGGGTGAAGCATTCAGCATCACCAAGAATCACCGAGACATCAGAAAATCAGCAACACACCACCACATCGAGCACCGAAGAAAGCAAGATCACCAAAGACCTCCACCCACACTCCACTCATACTCCATGAAGACATCCACCACCTCGGAACCTCTCTAAGGAAAAAGATTTAGCCACCATATTTAGAATCACCCACTACCGCTGTATTACTCCACCTCGTCCGTACCACTACTAGAATAAAGGGAGGCCGTTGGAGCTCGTCCCTCGGTTTGTAAGGTAATCAAGGTTTGTGCTATGTGCTTGGGGTTTCCAGAAAGGGAAAGCTGCATCTAAGCTTGTCCCGTGGAAATGGATTAAGCTGTCCTGGTAGCATGCCTGCCTTCCTTTAAGCTCGTTCGTATGGGGCGATGTCTCAACGCTAGGGACCCTAGAGGAGAAACCTCTGCGTGTGTCGTTCTCGTGTTAGCCCTGGTAGCGGTGTTTGAGGAGAACCCTGTGTGCGTAGAGAAGTGTTCCCTTCAGGTGGAACTTCCTGGGGAGACGGTACAGCCTGAGTCCTGTGTGAGCGTGGCTGGGGACGGTGAGGGCGCAGACCGGGCTGGCCTGGTTCTGAAGCGAGCCAGTGAGGCATGCGGTGAGTACCGAGTAGGACTGTCACAATCATAGCAGCATGTCCGGCTGAATTCTTTCGGTCTCGCCAACCCGCAAAGATCCTGAGAATAGACTTAATCAAGGAATATACCTAATCACGCACCCGTGCGTGCCATATCCTCTGAAAGCGACCCCGAATAGTAGCTCAATAGTGCGCAATAGTGAGTGAATAGCGCTGCCACATTTAGGTGCTCCACCCACTCCCTGGTGAGTGCTCGGGCACTATTCATATTCCCATTTTGAATAGTGAGCTGAATTTAAATAGTGCCGCGAATTTGAATAGTGTTCACCGAATTTAAAATTACATCCTTTACCGGACGGAGGGAGTACTATTTGATTCTGTAAGTTTGTATAATTTGTTCCGTGAGTTTATATAACTTGTTCAATTAGTCTAATATTTGAGTTCGTATAATTTGTTCTAGGTGTATATATCTTAAAAGAATCTTCTAACTTGATGTTCATATTCTACTATTTTATCTTACACAAGAAAATAAGTTCCCAATGTTGCTAAAGAGTTAACAGCAATTCGGCCGGGGAAGAATAATACTACATGCCATGATGTTGTGATTGAAGTCCGCGACGTCAATCATTCGGGCGTGGAAGACCATACCAAGCAGCAACCAGAATATCACGAGAAGTCAGTGCGCGATAGAGGACAAGGCAAAAGGAATAAACAGCGACTCTACTGTAGCCAGGACAATTATTGAGGAGCGGAGATCCGTCCAGGTGTCCAGGCAACACAGGAGGACAATAGTTGAAGGCACCAGAAGCCTTAAGCACGAAGCAACTCCAGAAGCCTCTGCCGCGTCTATAAAAGGAGCTACCGGGTGAAGCATTCAGCATCACCAAGAATCACCGAGACATCAGAAAATCAGCAACACACCACCACATCGAGCACCGAAGAAAGCAACATCACCGAAGACCTCCACGCACACTCCACTCATACTCCATGAAGACATCCACCACCTCGGAACCTCTCTAAGGAAAAAGATTTAGGCACCATATTTAGAATCACCCACTACCGCTGTATTACTCCACCTCGTCCGTACCACTACTAGAATAAAGGCAGGCCGTTGGAGCTCGTCCCTCGGTTTGTAAGGTAATCAAGGTTTGTGCTAAGTGCTTGGGGTTTCCAGAAAGGGAAAGCCGCATGTAAGCTTGTCCCGTGGAAATGGATTAAGCTGTCCTGGTAGCATGCCTGCCTTCCTTTAAGCTCGTTCGTATGGGGCGATGTCTCTACGCTAGGGACCCTAGAGGAGAAACCTCTGCGTGTGTCGTTCTCGTGTTAGCCCTAGTAGCGGTGTTTGAGGAGAACCCTGTGTGCGCAGAGAAGTGTTCCCTTCAGGTGGAACTTCCTGGGGAGACGGTACAGCCTGAGTCCTGTGTGAGCGTGGCTGGGGACGGTGAGGGTGCAGACCGGGCTGGCCTGGTTCTGAAGCGAGCCAGTGAGGCATGCGGTGAGTACCGAGTAAGACTGTCACAATCATAGCAGCATGTCCGACTGAATTCTTTCGATCTCGCCAACCCGCAAAGATCCTGAGAATAGACTTAATCAAGGAATATACCTAATCACGCACCCGTGCGTGCCATATCCTCTGAAAGCGACCCCGAATAGTAGCTCAATAGTGCGCAATAGTGAGTGAATAGCGCTGCCACATTTAGGTGCTCCACCCACTCCCTGGTGAGTGCTCAGGCACTATTCATATTCCCATTTTGAATAGTGAGCTGAATTTAAATAGTGCTGCGAATTTGAATAGTGTTCGCCGAATTTGAATAGTGCTGTGAATAGTAACTCGAAATTTGAAATCAGAATTTTTTCGAAGTCGCTTGATTTCCCCTCGAACAACCACCCGTTCAA
>NC_028453.1:35341583-35355047 GCF_000263155.2 Setaria italica
GACTATGAAATTCTTTGTTATATTTATTTACGAATAAGTGTGAAATAGCTTATTTCTTTTTCCCTTATTAGGAATTTACAAGTTTCAGCTATTTATCGGCCTACTCTAGAAAACTGAGTTTCATCGAACTTGTACTTATTTAAGCGAGAGAAATAGCAACAAAGCTTTAACTTACATAAAACCTAGCACTGCAAACTTTTATTAGAAGAGATTAGAGAGCTGTAGGAAATGGAACCACAACTGGACTAAAGCTCCCAGCCCCAATGAGGTTATCAAATGAAAAACCATTAGTTGCGTGGGCCAATTCAGCATAAGATACCCTCATGTGTTGTTCACCAATGACTGACCTTTGTTGGTTTGCTTTTATTTTTTTATTCTTTCTGTATAATGAAGACAGTGCAAATTCTAAAATGCAACAAAAACACAACCACTGCATATGGCAACTATTATGGCAAGTTTTTGCAATGGTTTATTCCTGGAGTGGTTAGAGCAGTGTGGCAATTTCAGTTGAGGGTTACCACCACAAAGGCCATCATTTCCAGCAATGGTTAGGTCAGATGGTGTATTGCTTAGCTAATTGCTGCAGATTATGTTAATATTAACCTGCAATTGCAGATGTGGTAAGCTTTGTTAGTTATGTTGGGATGAAGAACTTCAGTTCCGTCCTATGTTGATACGAAGGTATTCTTTGAAATGGTTGTAATACCTGTAATTTTTTTTGTTGCAGGTTACTGTAATGGAGACAGGAGGGTACGTTAGCCTGGAGGAAACTAAAGAATATAAGTGTATTGTAGATCAGACTTTCACGAGGGAGGAAGATTTCTATGAGTTTTACAATGATTATGCATACCATAAAGGGTTCAGTATCAGAAAGGGCAGAGTTAGGTACAAGACAGGTACCCAAGAGGTGATATGGAGAAGACTCATGTGCTCCTGTGAAGGATATAGATCTGTTAAGTACTTTGAAAGGATGGATCAAAAAAGACAGCCACGTGCCCTCACCCGTTGTGGATGCACAGCTAGGCTTGATGTGGAGTGGAGTGAAAGTATTGGCATCTGGTATGTGAAGGACTTTGTGGATGTCCATACACATGCCCTTGCAAAACCAGAGCATGTTTTTATTTTGCAATCTCATCGAGGGCTTAATGATCCTCAGAAAGCAGAGGCAGTAGAGCTGGGACTAGGTGGGCTGCGTCCCTTTCAGATCATGGATGTAATGGAGGCCAGCCACGGTGGTCCAGGGGAGACTGGATTTCTTTCGCAGGACTTGTACAATTTCTTTTCAAGGTACAAGAAGGGAAAGGTTGAAGGAAGTGATGTAGAATTTGTGTTGAATCATATGCGTTAGATGCAAGAGAAAGATCCGGAGTTCTTTTTCACATTTAGTGTGGATGCACAAGGCAGGTTGAAGAATCTATTTTGGTCGGATGCATAGTCGCAGATAGACTATGGTGTTTTCAGAGACGTCGTTGTATTCGACAGCACTTACCGAGTGAACTGGTACAATCTTCCGTTTGTCCCTTTTATAGGAGTTAACCATCATTGAAGCACAGTTGTCTTTGGCTGCGGTATTTTATCGGATGAAACTATCTTGTCATATGTGTGGCTCCTCGAGGCTTTACTGGAGGCGATGCACCAGAAGCATCCAAAATCCTTAATCACTGATGGGGACGCATCGATGATGACAGCTATTGAGATTGTCATGCCTGATGCAGATCACAGATTGTGGAGTTGGCACATAGAGCAGAACATGCTGAAACGGTTCCGTGGTTCGAAGCTCAAGGATTTCAGGAAGTTCATATACCATGCAATGGAGGAGGGTGAATTTGATAGGCTTTGGAGAGAGTTTAGAGGTACCCATAATATCAAAGAAGATAACCTATGGGTAAATAGGATGTACAAACTAGAAGGAAGTGGGCTGCCACGTTCACAAGAGGGAGACATTTCTTGGGCATGCAAAACAATCAGAGGAGCGAGAGTCTGAACTCAAGGCTTCACAACCATTTAGACCGAAAGATGTCCTTGGTTGATTTAATGGAGCATTATGAGTTTTGCCTATCACGCATTCGTCGGAATGAGATTGAGCTTGATGCGAAGGCTCTATGTTCTATCCCATTCACTAAGATTTCTGCTGATGTTCTTGAGAAAAGTGCCGCGCAGATCTTCACACCAACTATTTTTCAGAAAGTGAGCTTCCAGATAAGAAAATCAAGTAATTGGTCGGTGACAGAGGTGACATTGCAGAATGGGTGTTTGAGGTATGAGGTTTCATTGCAAGGCAACAACAAGCGTTGGTTTCACGTGACTTGTACCTTTGGGGTCATCGTTGGTTGATGCTAGATGCCATTGCCGGAAGCTGGAGCGGGAAGGAATTCCATGTGCGCATACTTTCTGTGTCATGAAGTATTCTCGTATAGAGAGCATCCCTTCTTGTTGTGTTTTCGTGAGGTGGACTATGAATACGAAGAGTGCTTTCCCAACGGAGATGCGTACCAACACGCATGTTTGGACTAAACAAATGGATCGTTACCATTCCCTTCGCTCAAAGGGCAATCGTGCTTTATTCAAAGTTTCTAGGAGCCAAGGTGAGACGGAGAGGGTAATGAAGTTACTTGATGATATTTTGAAAGAAGACACGCAGGAGCAAGGGATGGAAGAGGAAACGACATTTGGGCCTTTGCCGGCTCATTTCTCAGCAGTCAACCAGCCAGGTGGCACCAAAGTACTTGATCCGGTGAAGATTGTTTCGAAAGGTGCTCTGCGATCCAACAAGAGGTGGAAGGCAAGCCATGAATTCTGGGGACCTGTTTGAAAATGTGCAGGTTAGATAGTTAAGTTTTTTATTTATGCCATCAGGCACGCAGGTGTTTGGGAAGAAGTCCTCTTACTTTTTGTGTTGTTCGCCTAAAATCTTGGACAATCTTGTTTTTCTTTATTGCTCAAAATGAAAAATTTATTGCTCAGATCACAATGAGAATAATTGCATATGATGAGTTTGGATAATCTAAAGTTATTCACTTATTCTTGAATGCTGAAAAGGACATTGTGATGGGCTTCATCCTTTACGTTTTATTCAGGCAGTTCACATGCAGATACGATGCTTGGCTTGAGTTGTATATTCGCATTTACGAAGATTGTCTATGCATTAACTTCTTCGTTTTACATGAATAGTGGCTAGCTCAATAAGATACCTTATATCTCCTATAAACTTAGGTAGTTTTAATACTCATGATTGTAGCTTAATTGATATGGAAATGTCTTTTTTTCCTACAGGATGTATTGGACAGTCTAGAATTTGCAAGGGGGAGTGCAGATTCAACATGGGGCTCTGTTCGTGCTGCAATGGGGCACCCTGAACCATTCCCAGTGAAATATGTTGCAATTGGAAATGAAGATTGTGGGAAAAAATTTTACCGCGGTAAATTTATCAACTACATATATGTTGCATCCTTTGTGGAGTTTAAGTCAAAATGGTCTTGTGCACAAGGGCTTCCTGAATCCCAATGTCCTTTTACCAGCACAGAAAAAGTTGAACATGATTCCCAGTGGTAGTTGACAAGGGAAATACTTCACCTACAATCTTTTTTATTGATGAAACATACTTTTAGCATGTCATGATATTCTCTATTTCTGTTGAACAGGTAATTACCTCAAGTTCTACAATGCTATAAGGCAGGCCTATCCAGATATTCAAATGATTTCAAACTGTGATGGTTCATCTAGACCACTTGATCATCCTGCTGATTTATACGACTTCCATGTAAAGTTCCTGTTGCCAAGTCTATTTATCTCTTTTTTCTCCTGTGTCTTGTTTCCTGTGTTCTGTTTAATAATTCATTGTCAAGGTCAATTTTACTTCTCTTAAATTTCAATATCGCTTCTTTTTCTAGGTCTATACCGATTCTAAAACTTTGTTTAACATGAGGAACACCTTTGACAGAACATCTCGTAGTGGACTGAAGGTAAGTCTCAATTTTTACAAGGTAGATTTTTGTGAAATAACTCTTTCATGACCTGTCATTTACATTGATTCAGGACATCCTAACAAGGTTGCAAATTCTTAGGTGCATTCTAATTCTAAAGGACTATAAGAAATATATATGTGGAGCCATAGTCGTGAGTACTGCCATGTGTGGATGTTATTTTCATGTTCAAGAACTTCATTGACTTCATCCTTCATGCCTATTGGCATCGCCATGTCCTGTTCAGACAGCAAACATATTTCTGAATATGATTCAAATGCAGGCTTTTGTGAGTGAGTACGCTGTTTGGAGAAGTGATGCGGGTAGAGGAAGTCTTCTTGCTTCATTGGCAGAAGCTGCTTTCCTTACCGGGCTGGAGATGAACAGGTGCTTTTTCCATTACTGAAATTGTTGGTTCCATGATGACCAGACCTGAGTTGCCATGGATAAATTTTAGATTTGTCCTTTTACTTTAGTCACCATGACCTGATGGACTTCCATCTGCTCTAGCTTCACTGCTAAGAAAGCTTTCACTGTGAGTTATTTGACCTTTTGTTGGTTCTTTGCAGTGACATTGTTCATATGGCAAGTTACACTCCACTGTTTGTAAATGACAACGACAGAACGTTAGTATCCATGGTTTGATGCTTTATTTGCTTCTGTTCTCCTTTCATCTAACACTGAGGTAAATTGCGTTTGAATAAAACTGTCAGATGGAACCCAGATGCTATCGTCTTCAACTCGTGGCAACATTATGGAACTCCTAGTTACTGGATGCAGACGCTGTTCCGTGAGTCCAGCGGTGCTATGATTCATCCAATTACAGTCAGTTCTAGCTACTCTGGTTCGCTCGCAGCATCTGCAATTACTTGGCAGGATTCAGAGAACAGCTTCCTAAGAGTAAAGGCAAGTAAAATCTATCACATCCATCCTAGCTAGTAGCTACTATCTGGAGGAGCAAAATGTCGTAAATAATCTCGGAAAGCTCCTGTGTTGTGCAGGTTGTAAACTTTGGATCAGATGCTGTTAGCCTCACAATTTCCACAAGTGGACTTCAGGCTAGTGTTAATGCTCTGGGATCAACCTCCACTGTCCTCACATCCGGGAATGTGATGGATGAAAATTAAATGTCCACTGTCCTCTTGTTCATTTCAGGCTGAAATTGGGAGACAGTCAGCATCAGAGCGTCAATGGGAGGTCTACAGATTGGTATCTCGAGCAATGATTGAGCTTTTGTTTGGTTCAGGGGATTACTGGATGCTGACATAGATACATGCATGAGCCGGTCTGTTGTAAATTATTTTAGTGGAGATGTTGTTGACCTCCTGCGTCTACTTCACCACCTTTGCCTTGTTTTCCTGCCTCCTTCCTACCTTTCCTTGTATGATTGCTGCTTGTACTTTCAGAATAGAAAGAGAGGAGTAATGTAAAGCCCGGCCTCCTCATGTAAGCGCAATTTGTTTTTGCAAAGCATATGTATTCAAGTTAAATGGTGAGTTCATTTCATACTATTGAATTATTTCATATTTTTATATATAACGAATTTAACGAAACTAGTACCTGCGAAATGCAAAAAGCCTACCGATTTGGACCATCCTTCTGAGCTGCTCGTAATCCTAATCTCACCACCAACCTTAACAGATAGAGAATTCATATGTGCAATACAATATTCAATTTGAAAACTAACTCTATCCATAATCTCGAAGACAGAATTGACACGTAAAGATAACAGATTCAAATTGGTAGGAGATATCCGGATATCCATACAGTACAAATTCCTATATAAATAAATGACCCCCATCTGGGAATTTGTCTCACGCCTCCATCTCCTCAACATGGAGCAGAAACATACACCTGACGCACAACACAAGGAGCATGCCCCACCTGCGCGACTTGATCCAATTACACCTGCGCCATCCTATCCAGTAAGTTCAATCCTGCCTGCAACAATACAGTTTATGATCAGTTTATCAATACAACATGACATGGAAAAATTGTATAGAGTCCTAATTTTTTAATCAGATCCATTCATCCTAGGAAAACAATGGGGTACAGACCATCTATAATGATCACTTGGAGAATAACACTGATGGCGAATCAGATTATGAAGACCCTATCGTTAGCTTTACTGAGGACCCATTCACCTATCCACCCAAGATAGGAAGGAAGCCAGTACAATTTTTTTCTGCTCTTTTTGTTGCCGTCATCATATTTTAAACCGTTATGATTTAATTAATCACAATTTTATAGGTGTCAAAGGCTTATGGTGACATAATGGCCAAATTACATGCCATGGATACCAGGGAATGCAGAGACTACAACTACCTAAAAACTGCACAGGATTCAATCTGTCAGCAAGTAAAAGAAATTACTAGCGCCTTTCACACAATTCAACGTTTACTTATTGACATTAAGTGCTACAACCAGGTACGTACTGATGAATTTTGAATCCTACATGTGAGTTTGACTTGCCTACTCACAACCTTGTAGCCTGAAGAGCAGATCAACGAATTTGGATTGGCACAACAGAATGTAGCACAAGGGCGACTGATTTCAAGCACAGCCGGAGAGGCACCTAGGCCAATTGATGAAAAAGTAAGTAAGTTCTATGATCATGATACTAAACCAGGTCCTTATGATTGCACAAAAAGGAGGCAAGGCGAGTCGGATAAACCTGATGTAAAGAAAGGTAATATGAAGTGTTTCCAATCTAACATTTGACATTAATTCATATCGGTAACTGATACTATGTGATGATGTGATTGCAGAGTTCAGCTGTTTCATGGATGAATTTCTTCAAGTTATGAATATAAACAGAGGCAACGATGACGATATCATTATCAAAATAAAGGGTATTGTATTAACAAGAAAGGAGATTCACACTTTGACTATAAAGTATGACTACGACTCTTTCAACAAATGTTTAGATGACAAGGTCTGTCCTTAAACATTGTTCATTTACTTGTTGTTTAAGATACCAACATTAAGATGTGAAGTGGAGTGTCATTTAAGTACCTTGTTGTTCATGCAGATAGTAGATGCACGCATACATGACATGCGGGGGAAGATCTCGGACGACAAACGGATGTTCACCAATGTTTACCTGGAGAACACGCACATGCCTGCAAGGTTCCAGTACACACAGAGACATGAGGCTGAGCTATGTGAAGAAGAAACAATGCATAGGCGCGCAGTTGCATTTAAATACGTCAGTCATGAAATGGTAGGACATATTTACTTAACTGCTAGTCAATACTTTCATGCGTTCAATACTGACTACAACATTTGTAGGTATTTCTCCCAATGCGTGTGCAGACACACCGGTTCTTGGTGGTAGTGAACGCTTATTTGCGAACTGTACAAGTATTGAACTCCGACAAACAATTCGTTGCAAAAATAGTGCAACAAGTCAGGAATATGGTGAGGTTTAAGTATGCTTTGTATTGTTCAATTTTGATTGCACATTATGAAATAACATTATATGAAATAGGTTGAAGGCTTGCATTGTTATTTGGAGATCATTCAAAACGACGAGGAGGAGGACTACCATCGGTGGAAGGATTTTAATGTCAAGACTTGGGACATCGACATGCTCGGTGGATTACCACAACAGGATGACAGGATATCATCCGGCCTATTCATGCTCAAGTACATGGAGCACTGGAATGGTTACAGACTACAAAAAGGCTTTACACAGAACCTTATTCATGAGTTCAGATCTAAGCTTGCAGCTATACTGGTGAACTCGGTCTTCAATGAGGAGCAGACTATGAAGGGATCCCCTGAGATCTAGTTCGACTCTTACAATTTAAAAAGTTATCTTCAGTTTTAGTTCCTACAATTTAAGTGTACTGCTATTCAGTGTGTTACATGCTCATTATCGCAAACAGATTTTAGAGTTATACTTGGCTAAAGCATAAGACAATATTGCGTTGAAAGCCTTAAGCCAGGAAAATATCGAAATGTTAATGAATTATTGACCCTAGTCTAAAGGTACCAGTATCTTTCCCAAGCACCAACACGCTTTCAATTTTATATGTGGGCTCCCTTTTCCTTGTGTTAAAAGTGCCAATTTCTTAGTTTTCGTACTTGAATTCGGAATTGGCAAAACTTGATCCTATTTGACCTACTGTATAGATAGCCCTATTTAACAAGTCTGCAAACAAAGAATTCACGAAACACACATTAAGCATCATGACCTTGTCCTTGTCCGGGGAGGGGATAACACACAGGAGGGAGGCGAGCTGGGAAGGGTCCTTGCCCGTGGAGTCCTGGACGCTGGCGCGAAGCCGGCTGAAGTCGTCTGCCTGGTTGGCGCCGGCAGCAGACCTACTGCTGTTGCTTGGGGTCAGGCTCCCAGGCGAGCGATGCGGGGCGAGGGGGCGGCGCGATGCGGGAGGCGACGGAGAAGGTGGGCGCGCAGGGGCGGAAGATGAGGTAGACGGCGCCGGCAAAGGCGGCGGCGAGGAGGAGCAGGAGGAGGACGGCGGCGTAGGAGCAGCAGCAGGCGCGGCGGATGAGTCTCCGTGGCCGGCGCGCGCAAGCTTCTTGTAGCGGCGCGCGGTCCGGGGGGCGGCGTGAGTCTCCGTGGCCGGCGCGTGGGAGCTTCTTGTAGCGGCGCGCTGGAAGGACGGGTGCAGCTTCAGCGGCGTGGTCTCCGTGGCCGCCGCCGCCGCGCCGGCGTCGGCGGCTGGTTGGTCGGGTCGGGGGCGGCGCGATGCGGGGTGAGGGGGCGGTGCGATCCAGAATGGATCGGGGGCGGCGTGATGCGGGGCGAGTGGGCGGAATGAGTAGGGTACGTAGAGGCATGAGGTGTTGTTGGGCTGGGCCGTTTCTCCAATTCGGCCTAGTACGGGCAAAATAAACAGAGAACTATATTATTGCATGTAACACCATCTAAAAAGTTTATAATTTATGATAATATAAAAAAGAAAATAGTTTGTGACAATTTAAGTTTCATAATTCAAAAACAATGATATACTTTGTTTCAATTTTTAAGCTTACATGATGACCTTATAGTTTGTGTTATAATTCAAAAACAATGATATAGTTTCATAATCCATGTAGTTTGTGTCATTATGTTCGTGTTAGATGAAGGTGCTTGCTTTGTGACTTGTGGTCTTCAAGAGTTTCAAGAGTACATGTATGGCCATGTAGGGGAATATGGTACATAGACAATTGCATGATAGGCCAAAGGTGGCAAACAATTTGGACTGACATAGTGACATGTCAAGTAGTTGTCGGGAGCAAATTGGGTACATGCCACCTTGGAAAACATATATATGAACTTAAGCTCATAATTTTGAAATTACATGAATTTACAAAAAAAATGGTAATATTCCAAAAATTATTGAGTGTCCTGAATTGTCCAGGATCTAATGAAACCGTATTTGTTAATTAGTCCTAAAGAAAATAATCAGCGCTACATGGTTGAGTAAAAACTGTTGTTTGTTGCTTCTTGTTGCAGAACTCATAAGCAGTGATGTTGATAGCCTTAGCTACTACAATCTTGTTGTCTTGTTGACCTACGTTAACCGCAGAACTTTTGCTCAACCATGTAGCACTGCAAATGCTTCTTTGATGGTGATGACTTCAGCATAAACATCCTGCATTGTTGGTCGATCTTTTGGTACCTGCGAAGAGCACGAGAGCCCGAGTTTAACAAGATGCACAATGCAGCTCTCCACGCCATCTTTTGCATTATTTCCATGATCCAAATTGTAGTACACATCGCCATCTTCAGAACTTGGAACGATGCAAGGATCTAGAACTTCAGTAATCTTTTGAGGAAATGCATTTTCCACAAATTTGTGAAGGTTCAAACCATCAGTAAAGATCTCATCCGTTGGGCGTTTCCCTGTGAGCATTTCTAAGATGATAATTCCGTAGCTGTAGACATCACCTTCAGTTGAGAGTTTGCTCCCGAATCCGTACTCTGTAATATTATGTGTAATTGATCAAATAATTTTATCTCTTAATACTGGAAAAAACCATAGAATATAGTATTAAATAGTGGAAAAGTAAAACATGAATGTAGACAGGAACTGTCATAATATTTAAAATTTCTAGTATTTTAACAAAAAATTCTCACCCGGTGCAATGTATCCGATTGATCCTCTTGGTCCTAGTAAGCTTGTAGAACTTTGATGGCACGGATGACTGAAACTGTGAAGAAACTTAGCTAACCCGAAGTCAGCAAGATGTGCACCCATGGCATCATCAAGAAGGACATTGCTGGGCTTCAAATCACAATGGGCCACAGCGGGCATGCAATGGTTGTGTAGATAATCCAAAGCAGAAGCTATATCCATTGCTATTGTTATTCTTAAGTCCAAACTCAGTGAGCTTTTAAATCCGTACTTGTTCAGCTCAGGATAGAGCCAGCTTTCTAGGCTACCATTAGGCATATATTCAAGAATAAGAGCTTTGAACTCATTTCCTGATGGATCAAATGTTGAGCATGTAGTAATCACCTTTACAAGGTTCCGATGACGAGTGCTCCTTAATGCCTCACACTCAGCAAGGAAGCTCTTTGGTGCGCCAAGTTGATCAAGTTTGAAAACCTTGATAGCAACTGTACGTTCTTCAAACTCAAATCTAGCTCTGTACACTGATCCAGATTTTCCTGAACCAACCAAGTTGGATGGGGAGAAACCATTTGTTGCTTTGACTAAATCAGTATATGAGACCCTTTTGAATTCCTTGCAGGATGAGTGAGCTACTTGTTTGACTTTCTTCTTCTTCATCAATAGTATGACCGCTAAGCATGATAATAGGAGCAAAGAAAGAACACTCAATCCTAGTACCTTCAGAATTTTGGAAGTATGATTTCCTCTGGAGGCATTTGCATCACAAAGTGGCAATTTTAGCAATGGAGTGCTCCCACATAACTTCTTGTTCCCCTGAATGTACACCGTGCTTTTATTATGAAATATCCCACCAGTGGGTAATGAACCTTCGAGGTTGTTGAAGGACAAATTGAGAAGCTTCAACGAGCTGAAGGTCTCAAACCATTCAGGTATTGCTCCAGACAGATTATTTCGAGACAGATCTAGCTCGATAATGCCTCTCAGTTCCGTGAAAGACTCTGGGATTTTTCCTTCAAGATGGTTCCCTTCCATGTGAAGGGACTCCAAGTGGACACACTGGCCTAGGGTGGAGGGAATTTGTCCAGACAACAGGTTATTGGAGATGTTGAGCAGTCCGAGATTGATCAAGCCACCAATCTCAAGTGGTATTTGTCCAGAGAGTTGGTTGTGGGACAAATCCATGCCTCTAGCAAGGGAGGAAAGAGTAAGAAGCATCTTTGGTATCTGACCATCAAGGCTGTTGCACGAGAGGTTCATCATTTCTAAATTTTTGCAGTATCCTATAGCTTCTGGGATCGGGCCACTAAAATTGTTTTCCTGTAAATAGAGCTCGTTTAATTGACTTAGAGTACCGATTGAGACTGGAATTCGCCCAGAAAGTTTGTTCTGCGATAAGCTTAGTCCAACTAACCTAGAAAGATTTCCGAGTGTGTCTGGGAGGCTTCCGGTGAACTGATTTTTATCCAGGTAAAGAAGCGTAACGTTTGTAAGGTATCCTATCTCGGATGGTATTTTCCCAGATATATTATTTCCTGCCAACAGCAAAACCTTTAAGCTGTTTGCAAGACCACCAATGGAACCTGGCAATGCTCCTTGGATTTTGTTTCCTGATAAAGATAATTTGACCAACTGTGTGCAATTGGCTAGTGAGGAAAGGAAAGACCAATCTCCAGCTTCAAGCTGATTCATGCCTAGATTTAATTCTACTAAGTTGGGAAGCGAACCCAAAGAAGGAATAATTCCATGGAATGAATTATACCGTAAGTCAATCACCATAAGGTTAGTTGCATTCGCTAGTGAAACAGGGATTTTACCACGGAATTGGTTCTCTAGAAAAATCATCTTTTTGATGCTTGGAAGGGTGAAGCCAATGTTGTGTGGAATTTCCCCCTGAAGGTTATTTGCGCCGATGCCAAGGTATGTCAAAGCTGACATATTGTAAAGGGAGGTTGGGACAGTTCCTGACAAATAGTTGTAAGTCAGGTCCAGTGCTTGTAGGTTCGGAATTTTACCTATACTCGCCGGGATGCTTCCTTGAAAATTGTTGTATGCAAGCATAAGCCTGATAAGGGAAGATAAATTCCCCAATGAAGAAGGTATGGCACCTGAAAGATCATTTGATGTCAAAATGAGATGCTCCAAGGGAGAGTCAGTGTGCGAGAGAGCAGGTATTGACCCCACAAATTTGTTCACCCCAAGGCCTAATGTTTTCAGTGATCTGCTATTTAGCAGAGCATATGGAATCTCTCCATCAAGATGATTGTTTATTAAGTCCAGCACTTGAAGCGATGAACTGTTATGTAGGCAAGATGGGATTGGTCCGGTGAGGCTATTGTTTGTAAGCACAACAACGCTAAGAGAAGATTTGCATCCAAGTGAAAGAGGAACTTTTCCCGTCAGACTATTTCCAGCAAGACGCAAAATTGAAAGATTATGGAGCATCCCCAGGCCTTCTGGGATATCTCCACTGAGGCTGTTATGCTGCAAGACGAGGTTCTCAAGATTTAAGCATTGGCTCAGGTTTGGAGGAATCACTCCTTGCAGGGAATTACCCCCAAGATCGATGATTTGGAGGCGAGAACAGGAAGACAGTGTGTCGGGAATCACACCACTGAGTTTGTTCGAACTGAGATTAAGGTACTGCAGCCTATTTAGTTGGCCAAGCTCAGGAGGAATTGGACCAGTAAGTTGGTTATTTGGGAAGTGGATTCTTGTGAGGAAAGTGAGATTGGCAATACAAGTAGGTATTTGGCCGTTGAGCTCAAACGACTCGAGGTCCAGAGCAACAACGCGAGATGTGTGCCTCTTGCTGCATCTAACACCATCCCAACTGCAAAACTGAAGAGAGTCATTCTTCCACGAGGCTAGCTGCCCGGCAGAGTCACAGAGATGGACCTTCAGGCAAAGGAGGGTCTGGAGATCATTACTAGGTGGTGCTGTATCAAGCGATAAGGCAACAACGAGGAAGCTCAAGGACAGGGTAGTGGCAAGGAGCACTGACGAACTCAGAGTTCGTGCATGAGCCATATCCTAGAGCAAGCCGTCAGGAACGCTTCATTTTTCTGGTACGTAGATGTGTGGAGACTGAGTTGTGATTTCTCGTGGTTGCGCATATGTTGCATATATATATAGAAGGCTGGAGGAAGTACGTGTAAAAAATCAGGGGGTGTTTGGTTTCCTTTGCTTATTTTTAAGCAAGTGTCACAAAACACCCCCTGATTTTTTACACGTACTTCCTCCAGCCTTCTATATATATATGCAACATATGCGCAACCACGAGAAATCACAACTCAGTCTCCACACATCTACGTACCAGAAAAATGAAGCGTTCCTGACGGCTTGCTCTAGGATATGGCTCATGCACGAACTCTGAGTTCGTCAGTGCTCCTTGCCACTACCCTGTCCTTGAGCTT
>NC_028453.1:35355147-35429016 GCF_000263155.2 Setaria italica
CCTTTGCCTACCGATACCACGGGATAAATCGTCGTGCTGAGTCCTTTACGTTTTCGCATTTCATACTTACAACTTGTGTGCTTTACTTTCTAGAGACGAATCTATTAAGCCTAATTAATCCATCATTAGTAAATGTTTACTGTAGCAACACATTGTCAAATCATGGACTAATTAGGCTTAATAGATTCGTCTCGCCATTTAACCTCCACTTATATAATAGATTTTGTACCTAATTTACCTGTCCCCTTCTTCCTAATTAGTATCTAAACATTGATGTGACACTTGCTTAAAAATAAGCAAATGGAACTAAACCAGGCCTCAGTGCTCGCAACCTAAGAAGGGGACAGGTAAATTAGGTAAACTTAAAATTATTAACCTATAACTTCTACTATTTGCTTCAAAATATAAATTAGATCATACTATCTATCAATAATTCTTCCCACCTAAAATAAGTTTTGCAACCTATAGCTAATCCTAGAAAAATACTACTCTAGAAAGTAAAGCACACAAGTTGTAAGTATGAAATGCGAAAACGTAAAGGACTCAGCACGACGATTTATCCCGTGGTATCGGTAGGCAAAGGCCACCCGGATATGCTCCCGGTCACCAAGTCTCTCCCAATCAACGTCTTGGACTCGCCACAAAGGTTTGTGCCAAGCCGGATGAGAAGTTTGCCACTAAGGCAAGGCTCACCACTCCCTCTCTTCCGGTCACCTTGACGCCGTATCCACGCTACTTTCATAAAGAATGCATTTGTGAGAAGTTAATATTACTGTAGTAAATACTTCTCATCAGTGAACAAGAGAAATTCTTCGTAATTGCCACCTTTACGATCGAACCAATGAACCCAGAACCTCACCGGTTCGATATCCGGTCCAGTCCTAATAACTATGCTAAAAGGTTTCCGAGGATCCCAAATTTGGATCCCATACTAATATTATCATTAGTACTGGATCTAAATCCAATTAGTGCTAATGAGTTGGACGAATGCTGGTTTTTCTAGTAGTGGGTGAAATAATTGTGCAATTTTTTTAAGTAAATTGATTGTTGCAATTGAAGAACCAGTGACAAGAGCTATCATACTTTGACTGGTAACCGCTATTGACTTGATTCCGGCAGTAAATAAATTCGAGGGATCCCAAATTCCAAAGTCATTCATAGTCACGCGGACCTCGCGTCACTTTGAACCGTCCTTACACAGTGCGTCAATGACACATAGTTGGAAATAACTCAGAAGCGAATGGTATTTATTTCTCTGGCTGTTTGAAATGCCCATGGGTCGTGTCATCGTCCAGACCAGCCAGAGGCAGCTGCATTCGCTGATCGGCAGATCCCACTAAAAGACTTCGGGCCTGAGTGCGTGACCCGTGCAAAACACGGCGACCTGACCAGCCAGAGGCAGCTGCATTCGCTGATCGGCAGATCCCACTAAAAGACTTCGGGCTCCCACGTGCTAATCTTTAGCACCTATCACATCGGATATTTGATGTTAATTAGAAGTATTAAATATAGGCTAATTACAAAACTAATTACACAGATGGAGTCTAATTCGTGAGACGAATCAAAACTCATACAAGAAAGATACATTCTCAACAAGAGATCACTGGAAACACCCACATATGCATCACAAGTCATGTTAAGGCTGGTTGAAACCATGTGCCTACTTTTTTTGGTAGACAACATGTAACAACTAAGTAAGTAAGGATATCAACATTAAGGACAATAACTTGATCAATTACTGAAATTTTTTATCATCATTTTTCATAATTCACATTAAATAAGTTACATGAAGTGCCTTTGCGACACAAAGAAGCCATGCTTCCCCAAGGAATGCATCATGGGCTAAACATTTGCAATGATACCTAGATCTTTGATCCAATTGAAAAGAATATGAATTCCAAGCAAAAGCTAAACATGGAACTAGCATTCAAGTAAGAGCAATGCATAAATAGGTAACTAGTCATGGGTGATAAGCATTTCAGAATTCATTATTCAAGGTTAACATTTAATTCACAAAAGTATTTAGTTCAACATGGTTATATGACAATATCATCAAGAGCATATGCTGCACATCGCTACATAATCACCAACCAATGTACTAGCTCACAAATAGCATAAGGAAATGCTAAGGATATATAGGAGAAGTTCATCTAGTGCAAAGTGTACAAGGTGCAATATGGTACAAATGCAATGCGATGCTAAAAGAGACGGGGTTCGACTCAAATCAAGAAAAGTTCATGAGGGGTCAAACCAATCTAGGAAAAGCTCCGTGGCAAAGGACGAACTGCCAATGATCCCAATTGAGGATCATAGAAAAGATACCAATTGAAGGATCAAAAATTGATATCCTTGAAGAAAATGAAATTCAACTAAAAAGATCAAAAACAGATACCAAAAACCAAAGCATGTCCTTGGACCAAACTCCCCCTCGAATGAAGCCGAACTCCCCCTCAATCAAAGACACATTAGCAAAAGAAAAGCTATAAAAAGAAGTGGGCAAAAGAAAAGCTCCAACTCCAATCAAAAAGAAGAGAAAATGCAACCTAAAGACAAGGCAAGCCCAAAAGCAAGATAAAGCTCAATTTATGTCACACAATGCAATCATGATACCAATAAGAGGAATTAAAGCATTGCAACATGATTCTACATTTATGTATAAAAGATTTGGCAAGCAAACATGTCAATAAGGTGCAAATGATCATACAAAGATACTAAGATAAAATGATACCAAATGAACAACATGCCATACCCAATATGAAGATTAAGCTAAAGCATGGCACGATGTTCATGTGGATCATCCACCAAGATATATTACAAAGCTAGCATGACAAGATATACATGAAGATCACACATGCTAACCTGAAAAGGTGGCTAGCCTACTATGGTATATTCACAGTATGATACAAGGATAAAACATGTAATTAGTATACAAGTGAGTAAAAGAATGTGGAAGGGAAATCTCACTATACAAGTGTACAAAGACTTCTTGAGGGCCATCCAAACGGTGTGGAGAACCATCAAGTCTTGATCACCTCAAGCAAAAGATCAAGTCCCTTTGAGCTCATATTCTCTACCCGCATCCTCGTACCTACACATGAGGGGACAAAGAAGACCGAGTCTTGGATCCCAAAAGGTTAGCAAGCATATACTTGGGAATCCAAAATTTAGTCACACAGGTAAAAGATGCACTCAATTTATCATGTGGGTTAGCATGATGCAAATGCCGGATCAAATGAGAAGGTTTTGAAACACCCTTGGAACTATGCCTCAAAGAAACAACTCGAGAAGAAGAACGAGTGCTACCATTAGCAAAAAGGCAATGATCCCCCAAGATCTTAAGAAAAGAACCAACACAAGCACCATGAGAACCATGTCGCAGACCAACATAAGATGTGTCGGAAGAAGAAATTTGAAAGCCAACACCTAAGTTCGGAAAATTCCAGAAAAACCTTCAGAAAACTCCAAACTTTCAAAAATTTCCAGAAAAACCTTTGGAAACTTCCGGAGCTCCGGAAATTTCCGGAATTCTAAAAATCAGCCTTCGTGAGGAGGGTGGAAAAATCCGAAACTCGACCAAACGACCTCCAAAAATCATGAAATTTGAACCATATCCTCACAACAATATTCCAAAGATGTTCCCAAAGTTTCAAGTCGAAAAGCTCATAAATTGATTACAAGATTCCATAAATTTGGAGAAAGGCACAAGAAGGGGATTTTCGGGAAATTTCAAAATCCAAGGTGCTTGTGCATGGATTTGCTAGGGGATCATCCTAGATGTTCTTGCAGATGTGCTAGCACCGATTTGCCCCAAGAAAACACCGCAAAATGCTGCCAATCATGAGATCCGAAAATTCAACAAAAAATGCTCCGAAAGTAGGAAAAAATATAAATTTCAGATCTTGAGAAGGACAAGCAATTGAGCACGAAATTGATTCTTGGATTACTTCACCATATCCGGTTACAAGCCACTCCTAAGCACAATCCAATCTAGGATGGCAACAAGATCAACACAAAGATCCCTCCTCTCTCCCTCTACCAAAGGCTCTCACAAACAAAATGAGAAAACCCCCCACCAAATCAACCAAAGGGATGGCTACCCCAACCAGCCATCTCTCATATATTTAGGCATCCCGAAAAATTTTTAGAATGCCTTACATGAAGTACACAACACAAATACCATCCAGGGGTAAAATTGTCCAACTTTTTCCTTGTACATCGGATGGACCCGGTGCCTTCATGACTTCGCTTCACCTCGACCCAAGCTTCGCGTTGGTGCCACACATACTCCGACTCGGCACCGTCTAGCCACACCAAATTCGTCCCCCAGTTTTGAGGCTAAACCGGTCAAACCCTCTTGCACACCCTGCAGGCGTGACTCATCCCCAGTTTTGAGGCCAAACCAGCCAAACCCTCTTGCACGCCCCCCAAGACGTGACTCAGCGATATCGACACGTGTCCGGCCTCCGCGAAACCTTTGACACCTCCAAGTCTTTCGCTCCCGGTCCCGGACCGCCTACTCGACTTGCCTCCATCCCGTTTGTCTCGATCGACACCGTCTCCATCACCGTCAGTGTACTCTTGCTCTTCCGTGCACCATGTGGATCGCCCATGACTCTACCCAGACTCCTCGGGTCTCTCAGTCCAAGCCTACTCATGTCCACCCTTCACAGCCCTAGTACATCAACATGAACCTTTTGCTTGACCCTCACCTCATGTCGTCGACCGCCGTGTCGCATCCTACACCTGCAGATCACAAGCCAAGAGACACAACACACAACATATGGTTTACACAAACACCACAACACAACGCACACAACACAACACATCCGGTTAGCCGTTAGCATAATCATGCACATATGAAATATGAACTCAACCGGTAAAGCCTCAAATCATCTAGTCAATCACTCATCATAAATAGACCAAGGTACATCTCAACTTGGTCTCTCAAGGAGGCTGCGAGGTAGCAGGCAGCGCACCCTTCATCGTCATAACCTTGAGCAGGAGTTCACCATGCAGTACAGTGGTCACAAGGTTTACATGACTCCCAAGGAGAACCTTGTCGCCGCCAATGAAGAAATCGCCAAAGTTCTTTCCAATAGTTTAGGGTTGGCTTGAACGCAAGCGATGGTCCAGAACACCACAACCCTGATCAACCGCACGGACCCATATCCGTTGGTTCAATAGAGGCAGGGTGGATCTTCCAAGATGCAACACTCTGGCTCACAGCGAGACAAAGATGTCTGCGATTGGATCAAATGAGGACGCGACGCGAGGCACACAATCAACCACCGCGTCTCCCATCGAGAGGATGAGGAGATCTGGCACAGGGAGGAGTATGACGGAGAGTACGGACCTCCCCAGCGGGGCAGACGTCATGGCAATACGCCCGAACCTGAGTTAGAGAGCGGCTATGAGGAATCCGACTACTTGGACTACTCGGACTCCGCAAGCAATGGCTACATCTTCGGAGAAAGACCAGTCAGCTGTTCCCGTAAAGGTCGGGGAAGGGCTCCGTCATACGATGGATTCCTCTCCCTCACCAAGAGACTTTGCCAAGTTACATGGTCGTGCGGTTTCAAGCTTTCCGACATCGATAAATACAATGGGAAGTCTGACCCCGCCCAATGGATCCAGATATACTCCACCGCTGTCAAAGCGGCAGGGGTAACAACGACGTGATGGATAACTACTTACCCATCATGCTCACCAAAGACTACCGCAACTAGTTGGCAGGGCTCCCATGTGATGCCATCGACAACTGGGAACAACTTTGTTTGTTGTTCACTAGTAACTACATCGACACCTAGGAAAGGCCTAGAAGCAAAAGGCTCCTAGGTCAGATCCGCCAACAGAAGAATGAGATACTACAAGGCTATATCCATCGGTTCTCTGAGAAGAAGAACTCGGTCCCCTTTGTTGAGGACCATGACGTCATGAGTGCCTTCTAGAATAGCTTCACCAACGGCAAGCTGATCAACAAGTGGACCAGTAAGTCGCCGAAGAACATCAACGACATGTTTGTCATCGCAAATAGCATGGCAGATAGAGAAGAGGGGGAGAAAGAGCAACTCAGTGAGTTCAAGGCCCGATGGGAGGAGGAGAGCCATTCTCACCCAAGGGCTCGCGACGTAGAAATACATGTTGACTGTCCTGAATCTTCCTGCAAGAGAGAACAACACGGCCAGAAGTGGAAGACGGCTGAAGTCGCCACCACGGTGTATCATGGGCAAGGACACATCAGTCCTGAGGAATTCTAGAAGATGCTTGATATGCAATGCTTGTACCACAAGAACCACAAGCCCACGGCCTGATAATGCTTCGACCTCAAGAGGGCCTTCTCGGGAAAGGGTTATGGGAAACCACTCCACAAGGACGACAAAGACAAAGAGCTGCGCAAGGATCATCCCACTGATGAACACTTCCAAACGGCTGACAAGACCATCAACATGATCTACGGTGGGCCCAAGCAGTTCGAGTCAAAGAGGAAGAAAAAGGTCACCTAGAGGAAGATCATCTACGCTACCAAACCAGCCACTCCAGAATACCAGCGGTAGTCTGAGGTTCCCATCACCTTCAGCAGAGCCGACTATCCAGGCGTGGTGGCCAAGCCAAGAAGATATCCCCTAGTGATCAACCCCATGATCCGCAACGTGTGCCTTGGAAAGGTCCTCATTGACGGCGACAGCGGATTAAACATCCTCTTTGCCAACACGCTCAAGGAAATTGGTCTCTGCGCCATGGATCTGAATCCAACGCAGACACCTTTCTTCAGCATCGTCCTGGGCGACCAAGCGGTCCCCCTAGGATAGATCACATTGCTAGTTACCTTCAGTACGACCGAAACTACCATACCGAGGACATCCACTTCATCGTTGCTGACTTCGACACCGCCTATCACGGCATACTTGGTAGACCAGCTCTGGCAAAGTTCATGGCTGTTCCGCACTATGTCTACATAATCATGAAGATGCCTACTCCAAATAGAGTCATCACGATCTTGGGCAACGTGCAAATAGCGTACGACTGCGAGAGGGAAAACCTTCAAATTGCAACCACCCTGGACCTGTCGGTGCGCATGGAGGAAGTCCTCACCACCTCTAAGAAGGTGGCGCCGGAGGAGCTCGAGATCTCGACCAAGAAGCCGGTGATGGAGGCGATCAAGGCAAAGCCGTAGGAGACAAAGAAGGTGTTGCTCGACCTCGGAGACCCATATAAGACGCTGACCATAGGGGCCAACATGGACCCTAAATAGGAAAGCGCGCTCGTTGAGTTCCTCCAAGTGAACTAGGATATTTTTGCATGGAAACCAGAGGATATTCCAGGGGTTCTGAAGGAATTTGCTGAGCACTCCTTAAAGGTCAACGTGAGGGCTAAACCAATCAAGCAAAAGCTTTGTTGTTTCACGTAGGACCACAAGGAGGTTATTAGGGTAGAGATTACAAAGCTGTTAGCGGCCAATTTTATCAAAGAGGTGTATCACCCCGACTAGTTAGCTAATCCAATTCTTGTAAAAAAATAATAAGGAATGGAGAATGTGTGTTGATTATACCGATATCAACAAACATTGCCCTAAAGACCCCTTCACCCTCCCGCGAATAGATCAAGTCATAGATTCCTTCACACGATGTGTCCTGCTTTGTTTTCTCAAATGCTACTCCGTCTATCACCAGATAAGCCTGAAGGAAGAAGATCAGATCAAGACATCATTCATTACACCCTTCGACACGTACTGCTACATGACTATGTCTTTTGGTCTCAAGAACGCCGGTGCAACATACCAGCGAGCGATCCAAGCGTGCCTAGACTCACAGATCAGAAAAAACATCGAGTCTTACGTGGATGATCAAGACTAGAGAGGCTAAGTCTCTAATTAGTGACCTGATCGAGATGTTCAACAACCTTAGGAGGTTCCGGTGGAAACCAAACCCCAAAAAATGCGGTTTTGGCATCTCGTCTGGGAAACTACTTGGCTCCATCATCAGCCACCGTAGCATCGAGGCTAACCAAGAGAAGGTCAATGTGATCACTCGGATGAAGCCTCCCTAAAGCCAGAAGGACGACTAGAAGCTCGCCGGATGCATGGTAGCAGTAAGTTGATTCATCTCTAGGCTTGGTGTACGCGGACTGCCCTTCTTCAAGCTCCTGAAACTTCAGGACAACTTTACCTGGGATTTGGAGGCTCGGACGTCGTTTGAGGAGCTCGAGGCCTACCTTCAGAAGCCTCCAATCCTCACGGCGCTAGCAGACAAGGAGACGCTCTACCTCTACATCTCTTCTACTACCCATGTAGTCAGCACGATATTGGTGGTTGATCGATCAGAAGGACACGCATACAGCATCCAACGACCCATATACTTCATCAGCTAAGTCCTGACGGAGTCCAAGGTCCACTACAATCAGGTGCAGAAGCTGCTATATGCACTCTTGATCACCGCTAGAAAGCCGAAGCACTACTTCGAGGCACACAAGATTGTAGTAGTGTCTTGCTACCCCATAGGCGATACCTTACATAACAGAGACGCCATGGGATGAATCGTGAAGTGGTCCATAGAGTTGGTTGCGCATGACATCACCTTTGTCCCCCGAACCTCCATCAAGTCGCAGATTCTATCCGACTTCGTGGCCGAGTGGACCGAGATCCAGACACCCTTTCCGAAGGAGGAACTTGAATACTAGTCCATGTATTTTGACGGATCCCTAAATATTGTGAGTACATTGGATCTATAAACTTACGAGCAAATGATCTTGTGACATTCCACAAGAGTCTTTCTGCTTTTTGGAAATTGCAAGTATAATGGATCTATAAGTGACACTTAATTCTCATTTATACCATGTTTTGATCTTACGCAATACAAGTGTTATATTTTCCTCCTTGATGACTACATGGTATAAAGTTGTAATGCATTATAACTCTTTTTTCTATACCATTCTGTAGAAGATAATTCAATAGTGTGAGGGTATAACTTTCGTTATATTCATGCAATATGTTATTGGTTTTCGCAGAAACAGAATACATCTTAAATTATGTTGTGAGACATCATAGTGTCATTTGTGCTAAAATGCACACATGGGGTTTATCCCTTTCTTTTGAGGACATGTGTCAAACCATCTCATAGTTTAACATTATATCTTGCCTTATGTTTTGCCAGCTTGCTAGATACAAGTAAAGAACTTCATTCCAGTACTTCACGGATCCAAATGAGTCATGATTCACTTAATTAATAAGGATTATATGATCATTGGTGTATTAAGCCTCTTGCAGATCAACTCTTCGTGTAACTAAGCCTACTAAGTGCATCACCAAAGGTCCAGAACCCATGGTAAACTCTTCGGTTGCCGACACGGGAGCTAACAAGACATGATATGCTAATTAAGATGGACGCTAAGAAGACATAAGCTACAGATAGAATGAGGAAGACGGTAATGTAATGCGATGATCTGTTGGTCCAACTGGACTTTTGCTTATTGTTATTCGCATGTGAGGCTTAGCAGTATATGGATGATGAGATAAAAAAAAAGGTGATGTAGACAGATTAATATCAAACAGGACAGTTGGAGTGTTGGATGGGTGAGCCATCTTAGCAATAGCAAATTAAGAATATGAAACAGTAATTAATTGTTCATGTTCGTCTTCAGAGAAATTCAAGAACAGCTGGTGTAGAAAAATATAGTGCCGCCTTGCTTGCTCGTTGCTGTCCGTCATGCCCAACGTGTCAAGATAGCCAGAACGACGTGAATGGAATGCTTTTCTAAAGCATGCATGAATTGCCTGAGTCCAAACAGCTAACAAGCAAACAAAGAAAACAATCATACTACTGGAAAAGTGACTTTTAGAACCGGTTATAGACCCCTTTACTACCAGTTGCGATTTGTGAAACCGGTACGACTACGTCGGTACTAAAAGTGGGGCCTTTAGATGCGTGCGCATGGGATTCGAACCCAAGACCTCAAGCCTCGCGCGAGCCTTTTTTTACCACCTACACATGTGATGGACAAAGAGATGCTTTCTCTTCTGAAATAACCGTGGAGGATCTTTTAGTACTGGGTCATAATATCACCCGGTACCAAAGGGTACCTTTTAGTTCTGGGTCATGTTGTGAGTCTCTGTGACTACCGGACGATGTTATGACCCGATACTAAAAGAGTAAAAGGTTTCCGAGGACCCTAAATTTGGATTTCATACTAATATTACCATTAGTACCAGATTCAAATCCGACCAGTGCTAACAAGTTGGATGAATGATCGTATGATCGTTTTTCTAGTAGTGGGTGAAACAATTGTGCAATTTTTTTGGAACTAACTTGATTGTGCAATTGAAGAACCAGTGACAAATGCTACCGCTATTGCCTTGATGCCGGCCGTAAAAAAATTCAAGGGATCCCAAATTTCAAAGTCATTCATAGTCACGCGGACCTCGCGTCACTTTGAACCGTCCTTACACAGTGCGTCAATGACACATAGGGCCTGTTTTCTTCCACTTGCTAAACTTTAGCACCCGTCACATCGAACGTTTAGATACTAATTAGAAGTATTAAACGTAGACTATTTACAAAACCCATTACATAAGACGAATCTAAACGGCGAGACGAATCTATTAAGCCTAATTAGTCCATGATTTGACAATGTGTTGCTACAGTAAATATTTGCTAATGATGGATTAATTAGGCTTAATTAGACTTAATAGATTCGTCTCGCCGTTTAGATTCCACTTATGTAATTGGTTTTGTAAATAGTCTACGTTTACTACTCCTAATTAGTATCTAAACATTCGATGTGACACGTGCTAAAAATAAGACACGGGAAGAAAACGCCCCCATAGTTGGAAATAACTCAGAAGCGAATGGTGTTTATTTCTCTGGCACATGTTTGAAATGCCCGTGGGTCGTTTCATCGTGTGAGTGCGTGACCCGTGCAAAACACGGCGAGCGACCAGCCAGAGACATTACTTTGAAGTTACTTTGAAGTTTGAACTGTTCTTTGCTGTGACGAGCGTTGCTTTAGTGGAAATGACTCAGAAGTGACCCGTGCCACTGTGCAAGGACACGGCGGGCTGAATACTCGCCGGCACCTTCCTTCGCATCCCAGTAAAAGCCCAGTTCACACTTTGTCCGAAGCTCCTCTTTGTAGTCTATATATTAGCACGCCGAGTCTGGCATGCCAACGTACTGCTGCCTTTATTTGGTTGCTAACTTCTGCCCTCTTCAACTCGCGGAGCACACTGCTGAACAGCAAAAATGCCGTCAAACATCTGCCCTTGCCGGATTCGTCTCCTCATTTTTGTCCTCAGTTTATTGGTCCTTGTCGCAGCTGGCTACGGCGTCCGCACACCTTTTTGCGCTTCACATGGTATTTTCTAAAGAGTACATTTCACCGACAGTTTTTAAATTTATCCCAAGTTCTCGTCTTGATCTCGATTGTCTCAAAATGCACATTATAGTTCATAAATTTGTCCCCATTTGTAGTTGTAGATTACCCTACAAAGGATCTAGCCAACTGAGCTTTTTATCTTGGTTCACATTTTTCTAATAGAAAATTTTGACAGTGTAAATTCCCTAATCTCTTATCCACCACGAATGTAACACTATCTAAGAGTGGATGACACATGGTTTAAAAGGTACTCTTCCCATCCCGCAAGGAGTGTCCTTTTAGGTTTGTCCTAAGTCAAACTGTTTCAAGTTTGACCAAGTTTACAATGAAGAGTATCAATGTTTATAACACTAAATAGGTATGCTATGAAAACATATTTCATAAAGGATGTAATAAAACTTGTTAGACATCAAAAGCATTAATATATTTTTATATAAACTTGATCAAATATAAGATGGTTTGTGTTGGGATAGAACTAAAGGGACAGGATGGAGGGAGTATACTGTATGCCATTAACTCCAAGCAACTATTAAAGGGAGTGGTTAGAGTTTGTATACACCTAGGTATACAAATATACCTTTCCATATCATTATCTCGGTAGAAAGGGAAATTTTAGTGGAGAATTAAATGACCCGCTACCAAATAGACCTAGAATATTTTATATTTGAGTTCGAATTTTCAATTCTTAGATACTATATATTTTAGGACACAAAGTGTACTCTCTCTTTGCAGGTCCTGTGTTACCTTGAGGGAAAAAACAATTTATTATTTTTAGAATTTTGTTGCGAAACACATAATTCATGGAACAAATTAGAAAATGCGAGCACCCAAATCCACTACAAAGGATCTAAACTAAGCTATTGCTTGGTTCATAATTTTTATTGAAAAAAGTTGATATTGTAAAATTCCCTGGTCTTTTATGCAGCTCTCCTGTAACACTATCTGAGATTTCAAAAAAAAATTTGCAGCAAATAAAAGATTTATTTAAAGAGAACCATGTTTCTATTGCTTCAATCGCATCAATACCATGTCATAGTAATATCTTGATTTATCTGACACTCTCTCTTTTTTGTCCGCGGCGTATTTTTACCTTCACTACAGATCCGGACAACCGTTGTGCACCATCGTGCAGTCCATTCGCACCTTCTTGTCATTAGCACGGAGAGGATGGGGAGCTTATTCTGATCTACACAATTCACAAAATTTGAGAAGATTATCTGTTTTCCTTTGATCTGCCAATACTGGCATATTTGAACGAGAGGGTATTGTCCAGTCCATAAACTTGAATAAATCAAGCAGGCTATGTTTCTTGTAATAGGAATTAGTATATCAAGGACTTATGGTCAAATTTCGTACATATGTAAATGTAAGGGGGCCATTGATTTGACGGATTAGTCCATCCATTCTTTTTCGTCCTGACAATGTCGCGCGACATTTTTTTCCAATGGATGGTCTGAATAAATAAATATACTACCTTTTCAATTCAAAATTATGATTCATGTTAGTTTTGTTTTAAGTTAAAGTTTTTGAATTTTGACCAAGTTTATAAAACAATATATTAACATCTATAGTATTAAATAAATGCACTATCAAGATGTATTACACAGTGGATTCAATGATACTAATTTGATGTTGTAAGTGTTGATGTTCTTTTTATAAACTTGGTCAAATTAAGTTAGTGAAATTTGAGTTAGAGTAAATTAAAAGTGGCACATAATTTGGAATGAAGGGAGAAGGTGCTTTTGACTTTAAATGATTGCATGGCTATGCAATCCAATAATTGATCAGTTAGGCTTCGTTTTTGGTCCAACGGTTTATCCAACCACATGAGGTGCAAACATAACTGGCTATAAATATACCAAGAGTTCTCCCTACCAAGTCCATACATAGAAGATCCTATTGCATTTACAAACATAAAAAAGATCATTAAACCTTCTACTAGTGCCTGTACATCACAAAAGGACATTGTGAGTACGTTGGATCTATAAACTTGCAAATGATCTTGTGACATTCTGTTAGGATACGAGGTAGGCTACACTAGCGCAAATCAAAATTTCTACTGCGTAAAACCAGGAAGAACTGCCATATAAGGATCACGGGATTACCACACGACACACTACTGGTGCGGAAGATGTAGATTTGCGTCGATGCAGTGAAGATGATCAACGTAGTCGTACGTAGTCGATCACGTCAACGTCCAGCAGCCCTCAGCAGCTCGTCGACGTGCATCAAGATCGCCCTCGTGCCGCGGCTCGTCGTCGGCTCGTTCGCGGCTTGTCCAAGTGCTGCAGGCGCAACACCTCCAAGGTATCCACACGTGCAGGGAGGAAGCGTCGCAAGCTGGACTGCTACATCCGCGAGTTGCAACAGGCGAGGGCGTGGGAGGCGCGGCAGATGTGTTTTTCCAAAAGGGTGTCCACCCTAGGGTGCCCCCACCCCTCTATTTATAGAGGTTCCTAACGGGCCTCTGGGTCCGAGGCCCATTAGTACTTCTAAACCTAATCCAACTCGGATCACATCCGAATTGGGCTTCCAGCCCCTTAAGTGTGTGACCCTATGGGTTCGGATACGTATAGACATGGCCCGAGTACTCCTACTCGGCCCAATAGTCAGTAGCGGCCTCTAGCAAGACGTGCCAACTCCTATACGCACACGAAGATCATATCAGACGAACCATTATAACATAATATACATGCTATTCCCTTTGCCTCACGATATTTGGTCTAGCTTCAAGCCGACCGCTCTTTCTCGATCCTGTGATTCGGAATCCCTTTGTAGGTTAACACTTAACCATACGTAGCATGGCCATGAATTTTCGGATCCGATCACTCGAGGGGCCCAGAGATATCACTCTCAATCAGAGAGGGGCAAATCCCATCTTGATTGACCATGTCTCATAGCATGCTTCTTGACAAACCCGAAAGCTACCTTTATAACTACCCTGTTACGGCGTAGCGTTTGATAGCCCCTAAGTAGGTCGATCCACATCTTGAATACATGCGACAATCTCAGGTCTAAGGACAAAGCGTATATGTTGTTTAAAGAGAGAACTACTTCTCGTGTTGGGTCAGTCCTAGCACATGTCTCCACATGTGTCCACATTATTAGTTCAACATCTCCATGTCCATGACTTGTGAAACATAGTCATCAACTAATACATATGCTAGTCTAATATTCATGTGTGTCCTCACATGAACTCCGACTAGGGACAACTTTAGAATAACCATACAAGTAAAGAGTTTCACATACAATTCACATAATTGCAAATCAATTCAAGTAGCCTTTAATGGATATTCAATGAACACAATATACAAATCATGGATACAAATGGAATATCATCATCTCTATGATTGCCTCTAGGGCATACCTCCAACAGTCTCCCACTTGCACTAGAGTCAATCTCGAAGGTACCTAATACCCATAGCTCTTACATGCGCATCATGCTTAGCCTGCGGGAGTGATTTTGTCAACGGATCAGAAATGTTCAGATCCGTGTGTATTTTGCATATCTTGATCTCACCCCGGTTAACGAAATCTTGAATGAGATGAAATCGTCGCATTACGTGTTTGTTCTTCTGGTGGTTCCTTGGCTCCTTTGCTTGCGCAATTGCCCCATTATTATCACAGTAGAGATTCAATGGACTGGACGCATTTGGGAACACACCAAGCTCAATGAGGAAATTCCTTATCCAAAGACCTTCCTTCGCGGCTTCCAAAGCCATGATGTACTCGGCTTCTGTCGTAGAATCGGCCACCGTCTCCTGTTTGGAACTCTTCCAACTAACAGCACCACCATTTAGTATGAACACAAATCCTGATTGTGACTTTGAATCATCTCTGTCGGTTTGGAAACTAGCATCGGTGTAACCTGTTACAACGAGCTCCTCCTCACCTCCATAGACGAGGAACATATCTTTAGTCCTTCTCAAGTACTTAAGAATGTTTTTCACCGCTGTCTAGTGACTCTCACCTGGATCAGATTGGTGTCTGCTTGTCATACTTAGCGCATATGAAACATCTGGGCGAGTACTTATCATTGCATACATGATAGATCCAATAGCCAAGGCATATGACACTCTACTCATGCGATCCCGCTCATCAGCAGTCGAAGGACACTGAGTCTTGCTGAGATGTATGCCATGTGACATAGGCAAGAACCCTTTCTTTGCCTCTTCCATGCTGAACCGCTTCAACACTTTGTCAATGTAAGTATCTTGGCTTAAACCTATAAGCCTTCTCGATCTATCTCTATAGATCTTAATGCCCAGAATATATGCCGCTTCCCCTAAGTCCTTCATCGAAAAACTATTTTTCAGTGAAGTCTGTACGGACTCAAGCATAGGAATGTTATTTCCAATCAGTAATATGTCATCCACATATAAGATTAGAAATACTACAGAGCTCCCACTAACCTTCTTGTAAACACAAGACTCTTCTTCGTTCTTGGTGAAGTCAAACCCTTTGACCACTTCATCAAAACGAATGTTCCAACTCCTAGATGATTGCTTCAATCCATAAATGGATCTCTGAAGCTTGCATACCTTTCCAGCATTTTTCGGATCGACAAAACCCTCGGGCTGTATCATATACACGTCCTCAGCTAGGTTTCCATTCAGGAAAGCTGTCTTGACATCCATCTGCCATATCTCATAATCGAAATATGCAGCTATAGCTAGAATAATCCGAATGGATTTAAGCATCACTACGGGCGAGAAGGTCTCGTCGTAGTCAACTCCTTGAACTTGTCGAAAACCTTTTGCGACAAGTCGTGCTTTATAGATGTGAACATTTCCATCCATGTCCTTTTTCTTCTTATAGATCCACTTGCACTCTATGGCTTTAACACCATCAGGCGGGTCAACCAAGTTCCAAACTTGATTGTCTCCCATGGATTCTATTTCGGATTGCATGGCACTCTGCCATTTTTCGGAGTCTAGGTCCATCATTGCTTCTGCATATGTCGCAGGCTCATCATTGTCCAACAATAATATTTCCCGCATTTCGCGGAGCCTTGCCGACCTTCGTGGTTGTGGCGCTGCTTCTCTTGCCATGGGTATCTCAACTTGTTCTGCTACGTTAGCATCACTCATTGATTCTTGCCCGATCGGCTGATCTTGAACTTCTTCAAGATGCACTATCTTTCCACTCTTTTCTCCTTTGAGAAACTCTTTCTCTAGGAAAACCCCATTCCGAGCGACAAACACTTTGCCTTCTGATCGGTTGTAGAAATAATATCCCAAAGCTTCCTTTGGATATTCCACGAAAATGCACTTATCCGACTTGGGTGTGATCTTGTCCGACTGAAGTCGCTTGACAAACACTTCACATCCCCAAATCTTTAGAAAAGACAAACTAGGAACCTTTCCAGTCCATATCTCATATGGTGTCTTAACTATGGATTTGGATGGTACCCTATTAAGTGTGAAAGCTGCTGTTTCTAGAGCGTATCCCCAAAATGACAACGGTAGGTCCGACTGGCTCATCATTGATCGAACCATGTCTAACAAAGTTCGATTACGTCGCTCGGATACACCGTTTCTCTAAGGTGTTCCAGGCGGCGTAAGTTGTGGAACAATTCCGCAACTCTTTAGATGATTGCTAAACTCGTGACTCAAATACTCACCTCCACGATCAGATCGTAAGGCCTTAATTTTCTTGCCACGCTGATTTTCAACTTCATTCTGAAATTCCTTGAACTTTTCAAAGGTTTCAGACTTGTGCCTCATCAAGTAGACATAGCCATATCTACTAAAATCATCAGTGAAAGTTATGAAGTATTGGAATCCTCCTCTAGCCGTCGTGCTCATTGGTCCGCATACATCACTATGTACGAGTTCCAACAAGTCTACTGCTCTCAGGAAATCCTGTGAAAGGCATCTTGGTCATCTTGCCTAGCAAGCAAGCCTCACATGTCTCGTATGATTCAAAATCGAACGAAGTTAGAAGTCCATCAAAATGGAGCTTCTTCATGCGCTTTTCACTTATATGACCCAAACGACAATGCCACAAGTAGGTAGGACTCAAATCATTAGGCCGAGGCCTTTTAGCACTTACGTTACAGATAGGTGAACCATCAAGATTTAAAACAAATAATCCATTCACAATGGGTGCAAAAGCCATAAACATATCATTCTTAGAGATCACACAACCATTGTTTTCACTCGCAAATGAATAACCATCCTTCATCAAGCATGAAGGAGACAAAATGTTTCGACTTAAACTAGGAACGAAATAACAATTATTCAACTCCATAATAAATCCTGACGGGAGGTGGAGTTGCATCGTCCCGACGGTCAACGCAGCAACTCTTGCATTATTGCCCATGTGGAAATCAATTTCTCCTCTTTCCACGCTTCTACTTCTTATCATTCCCTACATCGAATTGCAAATATGAGGAACCGATCCGGTATCAAATACCCAAGAATTAATAATTGTATCAGCGAGAAAAATATTGTCTATAACATTAACAACAAGCGTACCTGAGGTAGAAGTACTCTTACTTCCGCCATTCTTCAAGGAAGCTAAGTACTGCTTGCAGTTTCTCTTCCAGTGACCAAGTTCATGACAGTAAAAGCACTCTTTGTCTAGAGTAGGTCCAGGTCCAGCTTTAACCTTGGGCACAGGGTTTGGCTTGGACGTTCCAGCCTTGCCCTTCTTCTTCCAAGAATTGCCCTTCTTCTTAAAGCTAGGCTTGTTCTGTATAGCCATCACATGGCTGGTACTAGCGCTTTTCTTGATGTCAGCCTCTGCTGTTTTAAGCATGCCACACAGCTCATTCAGACCCTTCTCCGTCCCATGCATATGGTAGTTCGAGATGAAGTTCCCATAGCTAGGCGGAAGAGACGAAAGAATGAAATCAGTGGCTAACTCTTGGCCTAGTGGGAAGCCCAGCTTCTCCAACCTTTGAGTGTAACCAACCATCTTGATTACGTGTGGTCCTACTGCTGCGCCTTCTGCTAGCTTGCTCTCCACAAAGGCCTTAGACACATTGAACCTTTCAGTCCTGGCCTGTGTTTGGAACATGTCTCTAAGCGCCACGATCATATCGTGCGCCTCATGGTTTGTTTTGAACTGCATCTGCAGCTCGGGTTCCATGCAAGCAAGCATAAGGCATCTTACTTCAAGGTTAGCATCACATGCTTTCTTGTAAGCATTCTTAGCAGCAGCGGGTGCATCATCAGCAGGTTCTTCTGGTAGTGGGTTGTCTAGAACATCTTCCTTTTTCTCAGCCCTGAGAACAATTCTCAGGTTACGGATCCAATCCGAGTAATTTGTTCCATTCAACTTGTCCTTCTCAAGGACCGAACGCAAAGCAAACGGTGTAGTGTTGCTAGGTGCCATTTAATCTACAACAAAAGTAATGCAAAATACACTAAGACAAACATATCCATGATAGAGCAAATCACATTAAACTATTTTAACAGAATCTACTCCCACTAAAATCAATATCCCTCTATTGAAACTTAGTGATTCAGGATCCACAACTAACAAGTCTACTAGTGAGCTTTAGCATCACCGCTAGCAAACAAGGTAGATCGGTAAGCAACTTTTGCTAATCATATCACATATGACTCCTGTTGTTGGGTGACATCTCTATGTCTCGGCGTCCAACCTTTATGCCCCAAGGTCCTTAACCGTTAAGATAACCTTGTTAAGCAAACCAACCCTTATGCGTGTAAGTGTCCGACACAAACCCGTCTAGTCAAGGAAAACTAGTGGTACCCTAATTTCATAGACCCACCACTAATTGTACAAGACATGGGACGGTGCAAGTTTTAGTTGGGAGGGTATACTAACTTAAACTTTGTGAGGGATCGTTCTACTTCTAACATCACAGCATGCAGAAAGTAAAACATAAACAGAATAGCATTCACACAGTTGTGACACAGTATGGCCTATTTTCATATGGTGATCTCCATCTCCATAGAACCTGTTCACCATGGTGATCTCCATCTCCATGTTCCATGTGCGCCATCCTCCTGGTGATGAGTCCTCCAAGAACCAGAACATGCTATTACGCCTAATAGCTAGTAAAGAAGCTAGTAATGAAGATTACATAGTTGCTTGGATCATCACAGATTGGTACGCAGACCATTAAATACAATAAAGTGACAACACATATGGCTCCTGCCGTGTTGCCGTACACGCAACACGCAGGTCACGAATGAGTTACACACATGCATCACATACACAAAGGGCCATACTGATCACAAGATACATACATCCTGCAAAACAGAGTTAAGCGTCCTAACGTTCCAAACTTCGGAGGCCCGAAACTCCATCTTCCAAGCCGAATTTGGGAAATCTAATTTCGCCGAAAACGGCCAAGCAATTGAATTTCATGTGTAACTTTTTCTGTATATCAATTTTCATATAAAATTCACCCCGATCCGAGATCGTACCGAAAAGTTACGGCTGATTTACCGAAGCATACGCATACGGCAAAAAATCCCGACCCCGGTAGTAGATCCCATCTACTTTTGCACATCTAATGCGCCTGGCGTATGACCCTGGATTTCGATTCGACCAATCATATTGATCTTCGCTCACTGCAACTGGAATTACGTGTATCACTTAACTCTGATGGTGGAAACCGACTGGTAGAAGTATGTCGTTACACTACCATTGCAGCAAGAGCACGAAACCAGGACATAGATCAAACTAAAAACTCGCATATCTCCATATGCACACATCCCGAATCCAAATCTAAACAGCTACGGCTCTGATACCACTGTTGGGATACGAGGTAGGCTACACTAGCGCAAATCAAAATTTCTACCGCGTAAAACCAGGAAGAACTGCCGTATAATGATCACGGGATTACCACACGACGCACTACTGGTGCGGAAGATGTAGATTTGCGTCGATGCAATGAAGACCATGAACGTAGTCGTACGTAGTCGATCACGTCAACATCCAGCAGCTCCTTAGCAGCTCGTCGACGTGCAGCAAGATCGCCCTCGTGTCGCGGTTCGTTGTCGGCTCGTCGGGGGCTCGTCGGCGGCTCATCCAAGTGCTGCAGGCGCAACACCTCCAAGGTATCCACACGTGCAGGGAGGAAGCGTCGCAAGCCGAACTGCTAGATCCGCGAGTTGCAATAGGCGAGGGCGTGGGTGGCGCGGCAGATGTGTTTTTCCAAAAGGGTGTCCACCCTAGGGCGCCCCCACCCCTCTATTTATAGAGGTTCCTAACGGGCATCTGGGTCCGAGGCCCATTAGTACTTCTAAACCTAATCCAACCCGGATCACATCCGAATTTGGCTTCCAGCCCCTTAAGTGTGTGACCCTATGGGTTCGGATACGTATAGACATGGCCCGAGTACTCCTACTCGGCCCAATAGTCGGTAGCGGCCTCTAGCAAGACGTGCCAACTCCTATACGCACACGAAGATCATATCATACGAACCATCACAACATAATATACATGCTATTCCCTTTGCCTCACGATATTTGGTCTAGCTTCAAGCCGACCGCTCTTTCTCGATCCTGTGATTCGGAATCCCTTTGTAGGTTAACTCTTAACCGTACGTAGTGTGGCGGAACCGCCCAACTTAAACTGGTTTAAGTGCGCCTAATCGCCGTCGGAACGGCAATTATCCGAAACGCACCTAAAACAACATAAGTCTGGTAGTCCGTCGAGTGTCCCTAGGACTCCTCGAAGGATCCACGGCGTATCTCATAACCATACATCAGGATAATATCCGCGATGGGATAATATCAACAAACATTACATTTTTACATACATAATTAAGAGGTACGAGTTATTACAGGACATAAGTTGAAACAAACTTAGTGATGCAGTGTTAGACAAGTTCTAAGATTAAACATAAATAGTTCAGGAGAAGATGCGTAGATAAACTTTTCTCTAGGGTATTGTGAGACTCAGGTCAATACCCTAGGGTTTCGGGGTCTCCTCCTCTGTAGCCTCCTGTGGAGCTTCTGAAAGATAGCCACAAGGGGAAAACCCTGAGTACGGGGTACTCAGCAAGTCTTACCCGACTAACCAATATAATAGTTTTCTTTGGAATGCATGTCAGCCTTTGGGTGTGCTTGGTTGACACAACTTTTGCCGAAAAAGCTTACTACGAGTAAGGCCTTAGTTTTATCTTTTATTTGAGTTAAGTCATTACCTACCCATTCTAAATGATAACGGAAGTAAAAGCAACCATAGCTGTTAAATCATACATTTATTGACAACAGGAGATTATATATTGCATGAATTAATACTACGATGCTCAACAGTGATCAAGTGCATTCATAACCGAGAATTGCGGCGATCCGGATCTAATTACATCCTGCAGGAGAGTACCCTGATCACCAGCATTATACGACTGTCCAGGTCGTATCTAACAACCTCTCGATTAGCAAAGTCAATGATTAGGAATACGACTACCCGGACCCAGGGATGCACCCCCACATGGGACCCCACGTCTGGCCCGATCTCCATGTGAGTTTCAGGCTACACCCCTGCCAATCTCCAGCACGTCAAGTGCGGGTATGAAGTATTCCTGATCATAGAATTTACTAATCTACTGGGCTTTACTGGTCCCATACCCAGTAAGTGATCAGAGGCTTATCACTTGATCAAAAGTTAAGACACGAATCGGGCCTTAACCAGATTAATCTAGCAGACAGAACTACATCTCTAGCTTCTGTCCGTTTTCACTTTTCAAACTATCCTTCATAAGCAACATGTATGACTTAAGAGTTTTCCTTAAGGTTGGTAAACCAAGCATGTAAGCAAGTAAGCAATTCTAGACTTGGGTAGTTTCTAAGGTTTGAACAAGTGGCAAAGATGTCCTTAAATCAAGGCATGATCATACACAAGAATAGGTTTCAATCAACTCCTAGACTTAGTGCATACATATAGCAATTAACTTACAACTAGTCACATGAAATAACGACTCCAAAATAGATAGGTATAAATGCACCGAGGCTTGCCTTGTTCGCTAAAAAGATTAGTAGAAGCTGACGGGTTGGCTTCACAGGGAACAAACTCAAACACTTCTTCGGATTCCGAAGGTCCTTCTGAGAATTCCCAATAATCTTCTTCCGGTGCTTCGGGATCTACCGCATAATACATGCAGGGGGTTAGAATGCAAAATTTTTGAATAACAGACTATACAACTTTCCTTCATGATAAAGTTGTAAGCCAACAAGGACTACACGACTTATCATGATAAAGTTGCAAGCCAACACACAAAAATCTAAAAAGATTAACTTACACTTTTATTTTTCTTATTTAACCCTCCTTATAGCTTTTTCTTTTAATTTTAGAAAAAGTGGTAATTATTTCCTAACTTGAAAATCTAATTTCCTATGGGTTAAGAACTATTTGTGATTAATAAAGTGTTATTCACATTTTATACATTTTATAAATATTAAGTATTTATTTAATTACCTTAAAAGGAAGGCATTAAATAAATACCCGAATTTTTATTATTTTCCTAGGGTGTAAAAATTTTAATGCATAAAGGAAAATAAAACAAGCCTAACAAAATTGGTTTCACTAATTTTGGACACTCCTACAAATTTTTGTGATTAAAATGGTGTAAAACGGATTTAAACGAATTAAATTACTAAAGGAAACCTAATTTTTCCCGAAAATCATCCGGAATACTTTTCTTACTCAACCCTTCTCTACCCTCTCTTACGCACGCTGGGCCCCACGGCGCGGACCCCACCTTTCCCTATTCAATCTACCTGCCGGCTCTTTTCTTCCCCCCGACAGGCCCCGCGGGCCGTTTTCTTTTTCTTTTCCGCTTTCGGCCCGACACCGGCCCACAGCCCTCCTTTCCTCTTTTTCTTTTTCTTCCGTGACGTCGGCCCGCGAGCTGTTCTGGCCTCCGGCCCTTTTCTTTTCCGACCACCCGAGCGTACCCTACTGGGCCTCCAGGCCACGGCCCAACCGGCGATTGCGCCGTTCCGGCCTCCTTCCGAGTTCAGCTGACCCGCGCGCGCTACTGGGCCTCTACGACGCGCCGCGGCCCAGCAACCGCTCGCGTCGCTCCGACCTGCCTCCTCCCTCCTCTTTCTCCTCTGACGCACGGGCCCGAGCGCCCAGCGCCTTCTCCTACCTCCCACCAAAACGCGCCTGTGACAGGGGGCGGCGCGATTCGCCGGCCGGCGCCCTCCTGGCGGCGGGACTAGGTCGCAACACCACCTCTACACCTATACGGCCCCGCGCGCGGCAACAGCTCCCCGGGAGATGGCCGGAGCCATCCCCTCCACGGCGACGGGCGGCGACTCCCTCGGTCGGCCGTGGCTTCTCACGACATCGACACAACCGACTCAAACAACTACCTCTACTCCATCCTAGGACCCTAGAGACTCGACTACGACTACTTAAGACAGAAGAGAAACAGCGCAAGGTGGTTCTCACCGTGAGCAGGCGGCGCGACGGCGGCGGACAGAAGCGGCGGCGAGCACGGCTACTCCGGCATGGATGTGGGACAACGACTGGTCTGGGGTGTATCTGGGGTGTCTGTGGAGGAGTGGGCGAGAGGAATCGACGGGAGGCGAGATGTGGCGGTGGAATTTGCTCGGCGACGGTGCTTTGACAGAGGAGAGCGGGCGGCGGTAAAAAGGGAGACGGTGAAACGGCGGCGCGGGAACAGTAAATATTCAAGCGTTTAACCCCGCGCATGGACGACACCGTGGCCTACCCGTAGGCTTGCGTGGTGAGGAGGTGGCCTAGCTAGTCGCTCTGGCGGTCGACCGACGACGGCGGCGGCGACACGTCTGGGTGCTCTGTCACCGCCCGTGACCTTCAGAACCGAGTCGTGGTCGATCTTCAATCTGACGGCCTCCAGCCTTAACAGAAGTTGGAGATAATCTCAAACTCTCCATCTTTTATTTTGGCTCCATCCCGAGATAATCATCAAACCAGCGGAATTTTGGAGATGTTCCTCGAGTTTGTTCTGAATTTGACTGAATCAGAAATTCAGTTCGTCAGTTATGACAGTGTCACTGACCTTGCTTTGTGACTTGATTTAGTGGTCCAATCCTCCTTCCCACAGTCCAACTTCTTCTCAAATATGCTCTACAATGTCCCAATGTTCCATTTTGCTCATGAACAAGTACCCTCTTTTAGCTACATTGCTTTGAATTTAATTCCAAAATTGATATCGTGCTGCTGTTCAGACTTAGCCATTTTCAGGCTTGTCAGTTAACTGTGATTTTGTGTTGACTTTGAGCTTGAGTTTGACTTCCTTCCCTTCACTGTTCCTAGCCAACAACACATGAATATTGTAGTTCAAAGTTCATACTTCAGTATAGTGTAGTTGTCTGGTGCACTTATTTGAAAATTTTTCCAGAAATCAATTTCCAAAATGAACTCTGAAGCTGTTTTCTCTTAATCCTATTTTCGGACGGTGAACAGTAAAGGCAGGTTTTCATTTCCCTTTTCAATTTCTTCTGAGATTTTTGGCACTGTTTCAACTCCGAATTTTTGATCCCTCAGTTCCAAATGATCTTACACTTATATTCCACATGTTTGTCAAATTTTTCTGAATTTCAAATTTGAAATTCAAATTTCGGTCAAATTTGACCTGAATTTGATTTTTGGCCCATTTCTTTTTCTTTTCCTCTTGAATTTCTTTCTAATTTCTCATAGTTACTTTAATGCCTCAAATGGCAATTATTACACGTAGCATGGCCATGCATTTTCGGATCCGATCACTCGAGGGGCCCAGAGATATCACTCTCAATCAGAGAGGGGCAAATCCCATCTTGATTGACCATGTCTCATAGCATGCTTCTTGACAAACCCGAAAGCTACCTTTATAACTACCCTGTTACGGTGTAGCGTTTGATAGCCCCTAAGTAGGTCGATCCACATCTTGAATACATGCGACAATCTCAGGTCTAAGGACAAAGCGTATATGTTGTTTAAAGAGAGAACTACTTCTCGTGTTGGGTCAGTCCTAGCACATGTCTCCACATGTGTCCACATTATTAGTTCAACATCTCCATGTCCATGACTTGTGAAACATAGTCATCAACTAATACATGTGCTAGTCTAATATTCATGTGTGTCCTCACATGAACTCCAACTAGGGACAACTTTAGAATAACCATACAAGTAAAGAGTTTCACATACAATTCATATAATTGCAAATCAATTCAAGTATCCTTTAATGGATATTAATGAACACAATATACAAATCATGGATACAAATGGAATATCATCATCTCTATGATTGCCTCTAGGGCATACCTCCAACACATTCCACAAGAGTGTTTCAGCTTTTTAGAAATTTTCTAAAAAGCAAGTATATTGGATCTATAAGTGACACTTAATTGTCATTTATACCATTATTATACCATGTTTTGATCTTACGCAATGCAAGTGTTATATTTTCCTCCTTGATGACTACATGGTATAAAGTTGTAATGCATTATAACTCTTTCTTCTATGATAATTCAGTAGTGTGTAGAAGATAATTCAGTAGTGTGACGGTATAAATTTCATTATATTCATGCAATATGTTACCTCAATGACCTTTATGTACGGTATATCCTAGAAATGTAGTAGGTGAGGAATTGAAGGACATTTTCGGAATATAAAGTGGCTCACAGGTCACTATAAAAGGGGAGCTCGACCCCATTGTAAAGGGGGACGGATTGTTTTAAGAGAAGTTACAAGTGTTTTCTCATTCCATCTGTTGCGCTCAAATTCCTTTGAGACCAACAGGGCGCCCACCGTGTTCTCAGCCACAAAGCAACCCATGATGCCACCACAAAAGAAGAAGAAGACCACCGAGGGTGAAAGGGAGCAGGATAAATAGCTTGTTCCTATTGATCAAGACAACACAAACACTCTAGAAAATTTAAAAAGAATTGAAGCTAACTTAAGAACAAGAACAAGAAGTGAGAAGAAAAGAGTCAAGGCGGAGACCTCGAGCCAAGCACAACAAAAAACAAGCACATGAAATGATCAACTCGAGGAGGCGGAGAAAGAGTTAGCCTCGGTGCTAAAGCAGCTTGAAATGCTGAAAAAAAGAAAAGGAAGGATTCGCTCAATAACTGCAGGCACAACGACTAGCTGCCAGCAAAATAGCAAAATTAAATGAAGCAAGAAAATAGCTAGCAGAATTGCAAGAGGAGCAAGATGAGCTGCAATACTTGCACACCACGCCACCACAACCACCACTTCTGGGACAGCAACATGTCATGAACGACACTCCTATCCCACAAGCAAATCCCAACCTCGTTGGGCACAACGCCAAAACGATGACAAATACCTACGTAATAGTTGACAAAAACTTTCCATTATCCTGGGGCTTGCAAACATACCTACAACTTATAAGGCCATCACGTTGCCAAAATTCAATGGGCAAAATGACCCTTGCTAGTTCCTAATGAGCTACGAGGCAGCAGTAGCATCTCCTGGAGAAGATTACATGGTTTTAGCCAAGTCCCTAATCATAGCCTGCGAAGGAGCAGCGTTGAACTGGTACTCGCTACTTCCATCACAGTCAGAGTCTCACCATATCAAGACTACACACAACAGCCTCTAAGCAGTGCTCAGTTTCCTTGCGCGTGTTGGCTTCATAAGTCAGCTTCTACGATATGGCATACTCACGATGAACCGCCACATTATGTTCTTGCTGCAGGCGCGCATTCAAATCCTCGCACTCGTAGAGGTGCTGCTTGAGCCTTTGCTCCCTGACCTCGGCATCTGCTCATTCACAACAAGTATTCATCAACACCAAGATTACAAGGACAAAACCGAGTAAACAGGTCGGAACAACATACCTCTCAAGTGCGAAGTGAGAACCTCTTCCTTTAGGGCCTGATTCAGGTCTTTTCGCACAACGTCTTCTTCGGCCTTTTTGAGGTTGGCCTTGAGTTGCTCTGCCTCCAGGCGATAGCGCTCGGCTTGCTGGATCACATTGACCCTCTTATGCACGTGCTTGGCCAGATTATGCTTACATTCCAACAATCGGACCTCTGCAAAGAAATTGGATTTCAGAATATGTTCTCCGGGTTGGTCGGCACACTTACAAAAAGCAACTCAGAAATCTCTGAGGGCGACTGCCGCAGCTTGGCAAGATCCTTCTTGTTTTGCATCGCGTCCCCAGCAAGGTCCGGCTCGGAGATGTCCTCGACATCAGCATCATCTCCTCCATCCCCGGTGGACCTTTCCGGTGGTGGATCATCCCTGGGCAACTCCTCCAGGTGAGGCTCGGCTCTAGCTTCCTCATCGGAAACCAGCCCGACCCTGGAGTTGTCCGCAGCAGCATCTGTACCCCTGGAGCTAGCTACGCCTTATTGCAGCACTAGAGTTGGTACAGCTATGCTGGCACGAGCATCCTAATCTGCCATGGAGGTGGCAACTGATCGACGGTGCAGCTGCTCGTCCCCTCAGTTTGGGTTGAGCAACCAGTCAACTGCGCACTGGACTCATCATCCAACACGGCAGTCCTGCATTGTTAGTGCGACAAGCAATCAAAGCAAGATAGGAAGAAAAACAACCACAAGATAGATAGTACAAGCAGATTGCACTTACATGGTGCTCTTCTTCTTTACTCGAAACATGGGGCGCAATGGCGGTGGTGGTGTAGATGCAGCCGCTCTAGACTCCTCTCCGATCTTCGCCTTCAACGCCTCCTTGACACGCTCCGTGTTGGCTGTGGTTGTCTCAAGGAGCTCGGACTTTTTCTTCTTCGCAAGCGGGCTCAGCGTGTTGGACTCCTCGTCCGTCTCGCTGACCGACCTGACCGTGGAGGTTACGATCGAGGCAGCCTTCTCCTTCTCCTTCCCCTTCTTGCCGACCATCCTCTTCCTCTTGAAGCTTGGCTTCTACGACTTGGAGGCGGGCTGCTTTGGCATGGCCTGCCATGTCCGATGTCAAATAGGTGCAGCATCTGTGGCCTGGCCGACCTCTTCTGGCACGCTCTCATCCGACCCGATGGAGGAGTCAAACTCCCACTCAAGGCTGGCACGCAACTCGTTGGGCTCGTCAGTCGGGCGGACCTTGGGTTGCTGTTGCCCGACCCTCCAGAAAGTGACACCGGGCAAAAGAATTCAAATTTGTCATCCTGGTCAATCCACAAGCATAGTCAGGAACAACACAACAGCACAAAACGTATGCCAAATCAATGCCATTAAAGATCATACTGGGTTGGTCGGCGGCCTCTTCAGAGAATAAGCCTTGGGGCAGCTCCTGTTTCTAATAACATGCCCAAAAACCTTGGACACCCGGTTGGCGATTTCTTCCTTGGGCACCTTTCGTTGGACCATCCGGGTCGGGTCCTATGGCCTAGAATACTCATACCCTAGGTGCACTCTATTTTTTGATCGGCTGTGTCAGACCACACGCCTTCAAGTCTGCGATCTTCTCCAGCAACTGCTTCACCTGCACCTGCTCCTCTAAGGTCGGCTGGTTCGACCACTCGGGCATGGTCACTGGTTCGTATCAAGTGCGCGACGGGAGCTCGGGCTGCTGATTGGCTAGTGTGAACCACTCCTTGTGCCAACCTTTGTTTGATTCCCTTAACTAGAGGTTGAAGTACTCATGGACTTTTTTCGCTCGCAGAGAAAAACCACAAGCACCAATCACTTGTGGCCGCTTCCCCTTGATTGACACAGGCTTCAACTGATACAAATATCTCCACAGATCGAAGTGCGGGGGGATTCTCAAATATGCCTCGCACAGATGGATGAAGATAGCAATATCCAAGATAGAGTTTGGATTCAGATATACCAGTTCAATCTTGTAGTAGTGAAGAAGATCTCGGAAGAAGTTTCCACACGAGATCTTGGATCCACGCTCGAAGAACGATGCGAAGACCACTGTCTCCATCTTATCCTCCGTGGGGAAGTCTTGCCCGACGGTCGATTTCCAGTCTAGTAGCGCCATGGGCCCGAGGAGACCCCGATCAACAAGCGCCTAGTCATGCTCCTCAGTCATCACAGATTTCATCCAGACCAAGGATGGATATAGAATGTTCGCTTGCACTATTTCTTCGGTTTCTAGGCCTTGCGACTTGGATCTAATACTCACAAGAGTCTTGCTGCGCATAGGGCGGCACGACAGCTCGAGTGGCGTCGGCGAAGTGCACGTGAGTAGATTGGGACTCGCGGCGATGCGGCCTAGGGTTCGCAGGCGTGGCAGCGATGTGCTCTGTAGACTGTGACGGTGGCGACACGAGTGTAACGGTTGGAAAGAAATGGATCTACACCCCTTGGGCTTTTGAAGGGTGTGATGGCGTAACCCTAGCGGTGGAATCTGCTGGTTTTCTGTTGTTGCGGCGCACGCGCTGGACGGAGTCCGCGGGTTTTCTATTACATGATTCAATGGCTTGCCTCCGCAGCTCTGCCAGTCCTCATACTTGAGGGCTGGGCACCTATTTCAGGTCGGCGTACCTCCGCGGCTCCACCAGTCCTCTTCCTCGGGGGTTGGGCACCTATTTCAGGTCGGTGTGCCTCCGCGGCTCTGCCAGTCCTCTTCCTCTGGGGCTAGGCGCCTATTTCAGGTTGGTGTGCCTCCACAGCTCTGCCAGTCATTGTCCTCGGGGGCTGGGCAGCTATTTCAGGTCGGCATGCCTCCACGGCTCCGCCAGTCCTCGTACTCGGGGGCTGGGCACCTATTTCAGGTCGGCGTGCCTCCGCGGCTCCACCAGTCCTCTTCCTCTGAGGCTAGGCGCCTCTTTCAGGTCGGTATGCCTCCGCGGCTCCGCCAATCCTTGTCCTTAGGGACTGGGCACCTATTTCAGGTCGGCGTACCTCCACGGCCCCGCTAGTCCTCTTCCTCGGGGGCTGGGTGCCTATTTCAGGTTGGCGTGCCTCCACAGCTCCGCTAGTCCTCATCCTCAGCGGCTGGGCGCCTATTTTAGGTCGGTGTGCCTCCACGGCTACTGCTAGTCGGCATGCCTCCGTGGCTTCGCCCTTCCAGGTGTTCAGGCACTTGGACTTGCTATTTGGATCAACTTTTTCTTCTATGACTATTGGGCCGATTATACTAATCGCTTTAATGCTCAGGGGCTACTCCTATGGAGTGCGTCTTGCGATGCCCTCCATGTCACTTGGCTTCGACCTGCTGGATGCCTGACATCCATCACCTCGGCACTCGACTTCGCTCTACGCGGATGGCTCTATGTTCGCTCGTATTTTCTTCTTTTTTGAGCATTGTGCAGCCTCTTCATCACCATGACGCCATCGCAGCTTTAGCGACTACATTCCAAGCTTCGCTATGATGTCCTCAAGTTCTTGGTTGCCTACACATCGCTCGGGGGCTTGAGGGGTATGGGTACCCCATGGGTCCCCACCGACCAGGATACTGGCCAGTTCTGACAAGTGGGCCTGCCTGACCTGGGCGTGCGGGCTAAGGACATGAAAATACTTGGAGTACACGCCAAGGAGGCTGGGCGATTCAAATCAGCATGGATATTGTAGGATAGGTATTGTGATCCGACTCAGATTACCTTCCATGTAACTACCAAGTAGATTAGATTCAAACCGACTTGTAACCTTAGGTTGTCAGCCTATATAAGGCGACCAAGGGAGCCTTCCGAGGGCAACCCAACGCACTCAATTCTCAAGCAATACAAACCACCAACATATAGGACGTAGGGTATTACTCTCTGAAGGCTCGAACCTGTCTAAAATCCTTGCGTCCCTCGTGTTCTTGTGATCACCTTCGAGTTCTTAGTTTCACAATCGTCTCCACCTCCAAATCAACCACTTGGGTAACCCCTTGGTGGACTACTGGGCTACTAAATCCGACAACCCTTTTTGGGCCCGTTGGCCTTTGTCTTTCTCTGGGTTGTTACTTGTCCAGGGCCTTGTCCAATTATGCTCCAGTGTAGTCCAAATTCCTATGAAAATAGAATGTCCTTCAAAATACAATACATATGCAAAAAGGGGGTTATTCCATGTACCAAGTGGTGGGTTAGCATAAAAATATGTATGAAAATACCACATAAATGGCATTAAAAGTTTGTAGATAACGAGCGTCAACAGAGTGCCAGGTTTGTTGGCGACCTTCCTCGGCTTGTATCTCATTGGATACAACCCACTTGAGCAAGTATCCAAGTTCGTCTATGGTAGTGAGTTCCTTGGTAAGGCTAAGCTCTTGTTATTATTTGTTTATAGGTTCATTGTTCGTAATTGTAGCGCTTGCTTTAGTAGAGGACTCCTGATAAAGACGGATAATCCTGATCGACGCTAGAGTAGTAATCGATAGCGTAGACGTGGTGTCTAGGCTAGAGGCTACCTTTGTTTGCTTCGCGCTTCACGGTTTGGAATAAGGTAGGCGGCAGGTGGTGATAGCCCTGTTCGTCCTTTGCAGTCCTACCCGTCTGGGTACGGAGTAGAGCTAAAGGCCGAAGGCACTTGGCAGACCAAGTGTGAATTGATGCCCCGAAGCAAGTGTTTAGTAGCCAAGCTTACCCTACCTAGAATCTCTATCTTTAGACAACCTCACTAGCCAGGCCATTCTACCTCTTGTTGTCTTTGGGTTGAACTAGCTAGAAGGTCTTTACACTCCCGTTCCCTGAGAAAATATGATACCCTGAATACTCTCTGGGTGAAGTGCTATAATGGTATATTCATGCCCTTGCGAATTTATTCGTGAAAGTTAAGAAATACCAACAGCACAGCAGTGGAGGCTATGTGCATGGGTTGCGCAATGAGGCAAAGTCAACCTGCGGCGATGGCTTGGCTGTTTGATGGAGACCTTGAGAAGCGGGCCAACATTGCTCACCATTCTGACGGTGACTTAAGAAACAAATCCGTGACATGGAGTACTGTAGCGGACGTGGTGAAGCAGAGTGCGTGGTGTCTCTTTGAGGTGACGAGAGAGCTGGAGTCCAATGGCAAATGTGGCCAAGCCCCATGCGTTGTGTTTTCATGGTGGTGACTGTGAGGTAGCCTGCGAGAGGTTCGGATCTGGTGGTATCACACTATCGGGTGGAGTGTGGTGTTGCAGTGGCACTACGGTGATGGGTCCCGCATGGCGGTGGCCTTCTTGATGCAGTGTGGTCTGTTTCTCCCGATTCCCTATCGACGTGGAGTCACGCCTGGAGGTTCGGCGACTACATGTGTGTGAGATGGTCGGGGGTGCCTCATTAAAGGCTTTGGCTCTGTGATGCTGCGAGTCGAGTGGTGTTGTGGGCTCTACCGCCGCCGATTGAGTAGAGTGGTGTGACCGTGTTGATGTCCCAATCCAACCGGTCGGGTTTATTGGTTTTGAGTTGAGTGGTTACCCACATTGACGTCCCAATCGAACCGGGCAAGTCGAGTTGTTTTTTTGCCTTTTCTTTTCTTTTCCTGTCGATGACCTCCAAGGGTTGTAGTCTTGTATTATTTCTGCTATATCAATAAAAACTCGCACAATCTTGTACGGTTCGTTCAAAAAGAAAACTTTGCTCCCAAAATCCTACCGAGAGTAACACACAGTCATTCAAAAAAATTTGAGATTTGCTATAACATAACCATCACATAGGCGGCACCAAGGAAATATTTTGATTAAAAAAAGAAACCATTACTTCTTGATCATTTTTGACCATCTAGTTTGGTTTCGACTATTAAACTTCAAAACTAGAAATCTTTAACCTCTCAACTATTAAAGCTGTTCATATTTGGCCATCCGACTATTTTGGTGAGTGGTTTTGCTGATGTGATCGCCACATGGTGGCCCACATGTCAGCACATCTTTTCTCTTCCCTCTTCCTTCCCTCCTCTCCCTCACCCTCATCCCCTATATATCTTCTCGCACCAGCCACCATTGAGCTCTGACGAATGGGACAGGTGGGTGGTGCTAACTGAGGGCCATGCTGGTGGCGCGCGACGCCATAGGCGTAGGTGAGGCCCGTGGACAAGTGGCACTGCTCACCGGCGTCAGCTGCGACAACCGACCAAGCGCAGCCCGGTAGTGCGGAGGCTCAGAGCGTTCTGACGAGTATAGGTGGCCAACCGGGCCGCACGGGCACGAGCATGCCACGCCACGGCACGGCGCGGCACGGCACTATGCGGCACGGTGGCTTAGCCGTGCCGTGCCTCGTAGTGCCGCCGTGCCGACATCTTGGCCCTTGCACGGTCCTAAAGCCGATTAGCCGTGGTGTGCCGGCATGGCAACCCATCGTGCCCTCACCCCTCCACTCTTCCCGGCCGCGACGGACCCCGGCCGCGGCCTCCCGCGGGCGGCCAAGGGAGGGGCCGGCGGCCACGCTCTGGTAGCCAAGGGAGAGAGCCTGTTGGGGAGGGGAGGAGCTGCGGCCGCGCTCCGGTGGCAGCGGCGGCGGGAGAAAAGCTAGGAGTGTCGAGATGTCTGGGAGATGGGAGAGACCGAGATCTAGCGACCAAGGGAGAGAGTCTGTTGGAGAGGGGAGGAGCCGCGGCCGTGCTCCGGCGGCAGCGGCGGCGGCCCCCCGCGGGCGGCGCGCGGGAGAGAAGCAGGGAGGGTCGGGAGTCAGGACGTCGGGGGAATGGGGGAGAGACCGAGAGTAGTTGCGGCGCAGGAGAGGAGAGATAGCTAGGGTTCCACTTCCAGGCACATATTTCTTTATATATGTCACTCTCCGCTCATCTAACGGTGCTGGTGCATCCTAATGGCATCCAACGGCTGGAGGAATCGGGCCGTTATCGTGTCGGCCCATCATCCGTGCCGTGCTCGTGCCAGCACTGCGGGCCGGTATCGAGGCCCAAGCCCGGCACTACTTCCGGCCGTGCCAGGCACTGGCACGACGAGCATCGGACCGGGCCGTGCTTTTTCGTGTCGTGCTTGGGCCGGCCTGTAATGCTCGGGCCAAATGGCCAGCTATACTGACGAGGGACACGACCGTTAGAGGAGGGCTTGGTAGAGATGTAGGCGGCCGGTTCGTGACAGCGTGGAGGCCCTAGTGCTCGGTCAACGTGGCCCCACCGGCATGGAGTAGGTAGCCAGCATGCGGTGGCGCAGGGGCCACGGCAGCAGAGTAGGTGACCGGCAAGCGGCAGCGCTGGGCTGGCATAGAAGCTCCTTGCCTTGGCTCGATGCGGTGACGGATTTGTGCTAGGGGTTGTTGAATCCATGCCCAGCGGGGAGGACGTGTGGGACCTAAATGTCAGTGAGGTGGAGAGAAAAGAAAGAAGAGAGAAGATATGTTGTCATGTGGGCCCTATCGCCACGTGGCATCCATGTCAGCAAAATCACATACTAAAATAGCGTGACGGTCAAATATAAACGGTTTTAATAGTTGGGTGGTCAAAGATTTCTAGTTTTGGAGTTTAACTGTTGAAACCAAACAGAGGAGATAGTTCGAAGCTAAAAAAAATGACCTTCCTTAACAAAAATACTAAAAAAAAGTCTTTGTAAAAAATGGTAGCAGCTTAATTAAAACATTATCAATTTTTTCAACTGGAAAAGCTTAAAATCATATCACGAGCCGTCAATTACTCATTGGTCATTGCACCATATTTAATCGTTGGGTTTAATTTATTCGTGTTAGACTGTTAGGTCTCTAGCTGAGCCCCGTAGCTCGTGGATGTCAAGGTCATCGACGAATATATATCTCGATGTCGACAGGTTATCGTATAATTGCTCGTGGATCTCAAGGTCATCGACGAATATATACCTCGATGTCGACAGGTAATAGTATCATTGCTCGTGGATCTCAAGGGTTATCGACGAATATATACCTCGATGTCGACAGGTAATAGTATCATTATCTTGATTCGCAGCGGTTACACTGCACGCGGGATGTTTTCTAAGACTCATCAGGTGAACGAAGATGCTTTTCATTGGTGCGGTGGCGCCATTATTTGGCTGAGCAATCATGTGCTAGTATTGTATTAGTAGATCCAGTTCCTGCCTGCTAGTAGTGTGTTGTCTAAGGTCCAAAGCATCTGCACATATGTGCAAGAACCAGAAAACACAAGAGATGAGTAGATGACCTCACCAGACGCAGCGCATGAGGGCATGTGATTTCCCGCGGTGGATGGAAGCGCGAAAACCTGCTGAATCATTCGTTGTAATCCAGCACTAGGAAACACGGTCCCGGCGTGGCACGAACGTTGGTTGCTCGATCGAACCGGAGTCTTCTTGAGAGGAGTCTCTGCTGGACGCAGGCACTGTTGAACAAGGTGCCGAATCAGGTTAACGAGGAGACCAGCGGTCACCACACGCTCGATCGGTCTCTGGCTAGCAGCAGGTCGCCGGTGCCCATCCGCGGATCAGAGAGGCCCCCCGATGATATCTGTGGCCTGCTCTCGCGGTCCTCCTCTGTCGTTGCTCGGTGCCGTGTCGCTTGCGTACGTGCATGGACGCCAGGTTGCCACCATCTGCTATCACACGACGCCGCGCGAGATACTCCAACTGCAGATGGAGCAGCTCGCGCGTACGCCCACCACGTGCCACGATCTCCTGGGCGATCACCTTGCGTCCTCGCTCGCCTGCAGCAACCGACGAAGACGGCGATCTATCGAGCCCTGCGCGCTTCGTCAACCCCTCCGTCACATCCCAACTCGTTTAATCCACACGCCACGCTGTCCCGGTTACGACGACGCTCTGATCGAATCAGCGACCTCACCGATGACCGATCCCTCTCCTCCCCTATAAAGCAGAGCCCGCTTCCTCACGCCTCTCCACACCATCCATCCATCATCCACTCACTCCATCGTCACCGCACACGCACGCCGAGAAACCGACGACAGCGAGAGGGAGCTGAGCACCTGAGCCGCTGGCAGCAATGGCGGCGGATGACAACAAGGACCTGGTGCTGCTGGACTTCTGGGTGAGCCCGTTCGGGCAGCGCTGCCGGATCGCGCTGGCGGAGAAGGGCATCCCCTACGAGTACTCGGAGCAGGAGCTCCTGGGCACCAAGAGCGACCTCCTCCTCCGATCCAACCCCGTCCACAAGAAGATTCCCGTCCTCCTCCACGCCGGCCGCCCCGTCTGCGAGTCCCTCGTCATCCTCAACTACCTCGACGAGGCCTTCCCCTCCGCCGCCCGCAGCCTCCTCCCCTCCGACCCGTACGCCCGCGCGCGGGCCCGCTTCTGGGCCGCCTACTCCGACAAGGTCTACGAGCTCGGCACCAAGCTGTGGAAGCTCAGGGGCGAGGAGGAGCGGGCGCAGGCGCGGGACGAGCTCGTGCAGGTGCTCCGGAACCTGGACGGCGAGCTCGGGGACAAGGAGTTCTTCGGCGGCGGGGAGTTCGCGTTCGTGGACGTCGCGGTCGTGACGTTCATGCCGTGGCTACCCAGCTACGAGAGGTACGGGGGGTTCACCGTGGAGGAGACGGCGCCGAGGCTCGCGGCGTGGGCGAGGAGGTGCGGCGAGAGGGAGAGCGTCGCCAAGAGCCTCCACTCGCCGGAGAAGGTGGATGAGTTCATCACCATGCTCAAGAAGTTCTACGGCATCGAGTAGATCGATCGGTCCCGCGGCGTCTGCAAGTGGAAGTGGATGATACGTGTCTGCCATGTGTTAGAGATTTAGATATGCCTGAGTGTACTTGTAACAAACCTTGTGTAACAACCTGGACTTATACAAGCCCGGAGGATTCGCTGGTAGAGGAACGAGCGGCAGTCCCGATATATATCTTGATTTTTCCAACCGGAACTAATCATTCGCACTAAAAATCGATCTTTAGTCGCGCGTTGGCGAGGTACATTTTCCAACTGGAACTAATCATTCGGACTAAAGATCGATCTTTAGTCGCAGCGTTGGCGAGAATGTACCTTTAGTCCTGGTTGGTAATACCAATTGGGACTAAAGGGTTTTGCGCCAAAAATATTATAGAAATTCCCGAAGGCTCCCACGTATGCGCTTGTCGCATATGCGCGTGCGCGGTGCGTGGGATTCGAACCCACGACGTCAAGCTTCGCGCGTAGCTTCCTTACCATCTCACATACATAGCACATCTGATTAAGTAGGGGATGTAATCCTTTTGTAGTACCTCGTGAGGACCCTTTAGTCCTGGTTGATATTACCAATCGGGATTAAAGCCCTTGGAGGTTTAATCCGAGTTTGTAACACTAATCGAGACTAAAGGATCACCTTTAGTCCCGGTTGGTGTTACCAACCAGGACTAAAGGTGTCTCCACGGATAGTCCCGGGTCAAAAACAACCAAAATTTTTGTTGGGAATGGAAGGTCGTTTTTCCACCAGTGATTCTCTTGTTGTAGATAGAGATAGATTGGTTTAAACATGTTGTAACTGAATCCTTTGGCCTTGCTTTCCAAGGTGTTGTCTCCTATAAATGTAAGCAGCGGCCAGGGCTTTTCTAGCCATCATAATCAACACGCATACGCTGTCAACCCAAGATAGGGTGCAGCGCTTCCACCATCCATTAGCGCCTCTGATATTTTACATGGTAATCAGACCCATCAAGAACTAGATTGCATCTATGGCCTCTAGTTCCTCCACCTCCAATCCTCTCTCTGGCACACATGTGATAGAGAAGCTCACTAGGCAGAACCATGCCATGTGGGTGGCGCAAATCATCGCCGCTATACGCGGTGCGCGCCTTGAGGGGCATATCAACGGCAAGACCGTTGTCCTCGATGCCGAGCTCGACAAGAAGCAAGGCGAGAAGATGGTGAAGGTGTACAACCCAGTGTAGGAAATATGGTTTGCCCTAGACCAGCAAGTTCTAGGCTTCGTGTTCTCGTCCGTCTCAAGGGACATCATGCTGCAAGTGGCCTCCACGAAGACGGCGGCCCAGGCATGGACGATCATCGACAACATGTTCACGTCCCAGACGAGGCCGCGCACTGTCAACGTCCTCCTCACCTTCACTGTCGGTGTTTTATACCCGGCAACCTACCGAGGGTATGCCGAGGTAGTAGATTGGTTGGTGGAAGATCGTCGGATCTGAAATTTGAAGGTAAAATCGAGGACACAAGACACGGATTTATACAGGTTCGGACCACCAGAATAGTGTGATACCCTACGTCCTGTTTGGGGTGTTGTATATTGCACCCTGCGCTTGGGTGTTATTTGGTGTTTAGGATATGGTCTTCTGTTGTGGTTCTATGAGGTCTTGGCCTACCGATTTAGGGACCCCTGCCCTCCTTTATATACTCCAGGGTGCGGGATTACTAGTTGGTTATAAGGAGAAGTTCTAGTAGGATTACATGGTATGAGTCCTAGTAGGATTACAGAGGAATTCTAGTAGGAGTCCATCTTCTTCCTTCCTTGCGGGTACTGGGGATCTATCCCCGACAAGCCCCCAAGCGCTTCATAGTCAAGTGCAGCAATCCTTGAGTACTTTTCAGATCCTCACCAAGTACTTCTGGTGCTCTTCGAGTATTTTGTCTAGCCGAATCTTCAAAGTGCTTCAAGGATGCCACGAGGCTATGATGTGCTCAAGCCCTTGATCGTCTTGATTTTATAATATTCTTATTTGGAATGTGATATGGAGGGCGGCAAAAATCGCACTCCATATGGAGTAGCCCCAAGCCTTAGGTTGAATTGAAGAATCAAGCTGAGAGTCAATAAAATCTTGAACCTTCTTCTTTCATCTGTTGGGTATAGCTTATCAGCCACTGAGCCTTGGAATGATTAAATGATCAATCTGAGGGACTAGCGAGCTTAATCTTCATGCTAGTCATCATCTGAATAGTTTTGCGACATCCAGCCCCCGAGCTTATGCGCCAAGTGAGCTGTAGGAGCCACGTCGAGTAGTTATTGGCGCTTAGCCCCCAATCTTAGAAGCTAGCCGAGCCACTGGAGATATTCCGAGTAGTAATTGGTGCTTAGCCCCCGAGCCTGGGAGCTAGCGGAGCCATTGGACGTACGCTGAGCATCCTGGAGAGTTGTCACCGAAGCTTGACCTGAAAAAACAGATGCATATACTATGTAGCATATTGTAGAATTTTGGAACTGATGAAATTTATTTAGTGATGAATATAATATAAATGTTGTGTGTCATGCTCTTGTTTTGACCATATTTTTCCCGAGTAGTTAGCCTATTACGTTTAGGCTCTCAGTCCATGTTTAGCCATTGACACTGCATGTGAGATCTTTGTCTCGTGTACGCGTACTGGCAGTGCTGCTTCGGAGATCTTTGTCTCGCGTCCTAGCATTTAGGCATGATAGAAGATCCGAGGATATCACGAATTAAGGTGTGTTCTACTCGAGTAAATTAGTGACCACTAAGAAAAGACGATAAAAATAAGTAGTCGACATTGCGACAAAAAGACAGTGTGATTGCGCTTAAAGTAGTTGTTGAGACTTGTCTGCCTTTTGATGAGGAGAGCGCTGTTGCCGCGCATAGGATTTGTGCCTCCTTAGGGTGTAGCCGTTGTGAGCCTCCAGCGCTCAGTGCACCAAACTTTGTGGCAGAGCCTCCTAATTCGGTGTACCAAACGTGTGGCGGAGCTTCCAGAACTCAGTGCACCAAACCCGTGACGATGGCCTCCATAATTCAGTGTACCAAGCCCATGGCTGTCGGTCAACATGCCCCAAAAATAATTGGCAAAGTGTAGTTGTTGGCGCTAAAAGTCGGCCGATGACCCTCAGTGTCGGACACACGATCCGGGAGAATCTGCTTAGCTCCTGTTCGGGTGATCGACCCGGTGCGGTTCGCACGGCGTGCCAGTCAATCTGACCTGTTGATTGATAAGGAGAGAAACATATTAAATTCCAGGGGTTTTGATCGGCTAGAATTCCGATCTGTCTCGAAAAGCGTATCAGCGAATCGGCCGACTTGCTATGAAGATGACCGGCTATAGAACAGCCGTTAATCACGCAGCGATTGTAAAGAAACTACTAGAGCAGACTAGACAACGCTACGAAGCAACAGTTGAAATAGATCTAATCGGCCGTATGATGATAAATAACAATAACAGTGATGAAGCCGACAGTTCAAATCTCAAGCTGGATAACTGATGATAAAACTAGAACAATAGATAAAACCTATAATTCTAGTAAATATCGCTAACTGGTCAATAAACCTAAACGAAACAACAGCGATGCGTCCGAAGTTAAAGCTTAGATATTATTCGATAAACGGAACTTACAGAATTGGCTGGAGATCGTGTCGATGCAGCTCTGCCAACCCGTACGAACTCGTGAAAGAAAAAGAAGTATTGGTGAAGTTGCCGACTTGAAAGTAAAGTACGAGGAAAAAGTATATTGTTTGTATTGATTGATGTGTTGTTTTACAAATCTCTAAAGATGGCTATTTATAGCCTGTTACAACTAATTTCCTAACCGATTAGGATCTATCTCTAATTTTAAACGAAAACGAATATTTACAAATGCAACTCGTATCGGAGTTGGTTATTATACTCCCACGAGCCAAACTCTCTCAATCTTGTTTCTCTGACCCACTTTAAGCCCATATTAGCCCAATCACTCTAGCCTTCAAATCGGCCGATCTCCACCAAACTCCGTCTGCCAGAACACTGTAGCGCCAATCGGCCGATTCCCAACTGTAGCACCAATCGGCCGATTCCCAACTGTAGCACCAATCGGCTACCAACCGTAACCTTTTAAATCCGCCACATCGGCCAATCCTTTCCTCCCCAAGTTTCGGAGTAAAGCATGACTTTTACTTCGAAATTCTTTTTTAACCTCCCCTCCGAAACAAACGCGGTAAAAATCTCCTTCTGTTTCGCGGTCTTCTGCCTGATGATTGCAATCTTTTTGAACCGGCCGCCTGAAACAACCGCTCCCCCGAAATTCGTGTAGACGGCGCGGTAAAAATCCCACCTTTACCCCTTCTCTCGGACCGTCTTTAAATACTGGCATGCTCCGCCGCTTCTTCTCCACGAGCTCAATAACCTCCTCCTTGGCGAATCACCTTCCATCTTTCCCCGGCGCCCTTTTAGCTTCCAATCGCATTCTCCGGCGATCTTTCTCTCGTCTGCATTCCACTTCATCCCCTCAATGGCGGCGCCATCGGCAAATCCACCAGTAATGGAGGCTCCGCCGGCAGCTCCATCAGTGGCGGCAGTTCCATCAGCAGTCGCATCGGCAACGATGAGCTTCATCCCAGAGGTAAACATCCGAAACTTCTCCTTTTACCTTTTACCGTCCATGCATCTTTTAGATCTATTCTTAGTTCTTCCCTTTTTACCTTTTTTAGACGATCAAACACCAAATCACCATCCGCCTTTCCGAAGCTCCTGGCCTTATCTGCTTAGGTCCTATGGGAAATCCAGACCCAACCGATATGATCAATTTAGAAACCCATAGAATCCCGTTCAAGCAATCATCTATGAATTTGGATCAGTGGTCGGGCACTTTTAGATCTTAGCCGAATGAAACTCCCGTCAGCGCCTAGCTGGCCCGCGTGCCGCGCCGAGTAAACGTGGCGGCATCCGTCGCATCAGGCGGTCTAGCGCGGGCAAAAGGATCACCCGTGCAAATAATCTTTCAGACAGGTTATTTTTAAAATTTTATTTAAACATAGGTTAAAAATAAAAAAAATTCCATTAGATCCAACTTATAAATAAATAAATTTAACATTTCAGAATATAGATCCAAACATTTACGAGTGTGGATTCAACCTTTTTTTTAGAAACACGTCAACATTTTGAAAAATACTAACTTCAATATTTGGTATGAGCTGTCTCAACATTCTGAGAGAAATATTTCAACATCTCCTAGAACCTACCTCAACATTTTGAAAAAAAAAGTCAGCCTTCTTCTCCTACGGCGGCAGCAAGGGCGGCCCGCAGCGGATGGCGCGGTGGGGGTCCGCGGTGGCTGGCACGGCACTGGTGGAGCACCCGAGCTGCAGGGCTACCTGGAGCGGCCGCGCACGCGACCGGAGCACACAGCCAGCGTCGGAGGTCGGCCGCGGCCGGAGCGCACGACCGCGAGGGCCAGTGGTGGAGGTCGGCCGCGAGGGCCGGTGGCAGGGCTTGGCGGCGCGGGGAGGCGAGGACGCGCCGTGGAGGAGGTCTGGCGGCGCGGGGAGGCGAGGAGACGCGGTGAAGGAGGTCCGGCGGCGGGCCTGGCAGCGTGGGGAAGCGAGGAGGCGTGGCGGAGGAGGTCTGGTGGCGGGTCACGGTGGCACGGGAGGCCAGGAGGTTCGGCGCGCGAGGCTCGGCGACGCGGGGAGGCAAGGAGGTCTGGCGATGGGGATGGTGAGGATGCTCGGCGGCGCAGGTGGGAGATAGAGGCGACGGCGGCACGACGGGCCTACTAGGGTTGAGGGAGATGGACATTAGGATACTCGCACAAATCTCAAACACCGGAAGGCCGGATAGGATTGGCGTACTACGAGCACATCTCTTTATGGGCCAGCCTGCTATACTTTTTTTTTTTACTTTGACAGCTGCTTGGCTAACTCTGTTTGGACACTATAGTATCGGGCCTGCCTGTTGAGGTAGTCTTTGTTCTCTTTTGTGTTAATCTTGGGCTGGCGGCCCGTATCTCCGAAATGCAACGCCTGCACTTCGTGTTGCTCTTTGAGACCCCACAGAGCCCAAGAGCGGATGACTTGAAGATGGGCCTACGGAATGCAGTGGGCTGTTAGAGTTTTTATTTTCTGTTTTTTATTAAAAGATAAGGAAAATTCGTCAAACTAGCCTGGGCACCAAAATATATCATCAAAAATTAATATTTTCGTTCACACCATCACGGACTGAAATATTGCTTCACACCAAAGTTCAGAATTTAAGCGGAAATTCACTGAAAATCATCAATTCTCAGTTCTACCGTCGCGTGTAGTTTTATTTATATTCAGATGAAATTGTCCAAAATTTCAGATCTTATTAAACCATTTCTCAAAAGTTCAAAAATTTTGGCTGGTTTTTTGACCGGAAACCCGTTTTACGGGCCCCTTCGTTTTTTTTTCTTTAGGAAAATGGTAGACCGAATCCTGCCTCAACTATGACCTGCCCTACCTGTACAGTCTCAAATCCTAAACTCTTCTCCCGTCAATCCGTCATATCTCCAAGTTCCAATCTATACAGCCTCTAACAATCCGAATATCATGTATATTCACTGAACCAGAGTCCTCTACTCATCACAGACGACGCTTTACCAGGTTTGCGACGAACACGTTCCAGATTAATTAATGAAGAACATTTATGTTGCACAGCACTGTTAACCACCGAATTTAAAAACAAAACATATCTCATGTCTCAACTGCTCCCAGTCAACGGTTATCATGTGATCCTGTCCGACGTCGACAACACTGACGACCATTGCTGCGCAACTCACATGCGGATCAGGTCCGTGACCAGACAAAACACGTCATTCACGGGCACGCGGCCCACGCCGATGAGTACGGCGGCAAGAAATGTCGCGGCTCTTCCAGTTTTTTTTAGTTTGGCAGGATCCAGCTCATCTGAGAACGGTTCTGGCTAATCTGGTGATATGATTTCTCTGGTGGAGTTGAAATCCTTTTGAAAAATCATTTGATAAAACACGTGTAGTTTAAAATGATTAAATAACATGAAATACCCATAATATCTTTTCATTTTCTTTTCTTTTTCGTTTTCCTTTTTTCTATTTATTTTCCTATTTTCCCTTCCTATTTCTTGCACCTTCCACTATCAGCTCCCTATCCGCTCCTTCTCTTCCCTATCCGCTCCCAGGCCCCATCGCCTAGCTCCTATCTCCCGCCACCGGCCCGCCCCCGCCACCCACGGTCGGCCCCCACCTCCCGCCGTCGCCGTCGGACACCTCCGCCCCTGCTTCCCGGCCGTCGCCGACACCGTCTCCGCCCACCAACACCTCCCCGCCGCCGGCTGCCTCCCGCCCGTTGCCGTCTCCGCCCGCCCCCACCTCCCTGCCGCCGGCAGCCTCCCGCCGATCGCCGCCTCTCGATCTACCTGCTGTCGACTCCGCTGCCTACGGGCCCTCCCCCGAGGGCACGGTAGGAAATGATCGAGGAGGAGCCGCGGGAGACAGTTTTTATGGCTTTGCCTCCCAAAACAGCTCCTCTTAGCGGGATTCGTGGGGCTCCGGAGCTGGAGCCGGAGCCCTTTCGCCCGGAGCGCGCCCTTTGGCAAGGCTTCGGGAGAAGCCGCTTGAGGAGCCGCTTCCGGAGCCCCACCAAATGGGGCCTTAATCACACGCAGGCACACGCTCACACATACCCTCACGTACACCCTAGTTGGTCACCTCATGTTATCGGATATGAAGGGTCATCTCATGAGTTATTGCGATTTTTCATGCCAACTACCGTCATCGCTAGTTCAGCGCGCCAAGGTGGTAGCACTACGGAAAACGTGACTTTAGTCCAGTTGGATCAGGTCATATATCCCAAAAATCCAATCGGGACTAAGTTTTCGAGACAAAAGGGATTCTTTAGTCCCGAGTCATTCACCCGAAACTAAAGATCCCCTTTAGTCCCGGTTGGTTTTCCCAGGTCATTCACCCGGAACTAAAGACCCACTTTAGTCCCGATTGGTAAAAACCCCTTTAGTCCCAGTTGGTAAAAACCAACCGAGACTAAAGGGGTACGTGCATGCGCCTGCATGCGCGCCTGTGTGGCGCATGCACGTACCCCTTTAGTACTTAAGACTTTTTTTAAAATTATTTTCCATATTAATATTGTATGCAATTCGTATATATATTTCATGATAGTAATATATATATATATATATATAATTCTTAGTATGTTATACATATCAAACTAGTATTTATACAATTACTATATATACAATAATTTATCCTCTTTATTCTTAGGATCATCTCGTCGTGGTGTTTCTTGGTGTAACTATTGAATGTCTGTCATAATAAAATTCTCCCACGGGATTTATTACCTCATCCACCAGAATTTCTATGAGACCTTCACATATTACCAAAATTCTCTCCTCCAAGAGTCTTTCTTGAATATTTCATATCTGTAATTTGAAAATATGTGAATGTTACACGAACAATTAAATATAAGGAGCTGGAAAATAATTAATTATTAATAATTTTATTTTACGTACATCTAGATCATGCGATGATAGTACCTTGTCATGCATAAAATTGTTCATGTGCTCACAGACGTAGTATCCATATAGATTATTGTCTTGTTCCTGTCTCAAGCACTTTAGTGGGAAAAAATAAGTTATGAAATATTCGTGTTATAGAATGTACAAAATGTGCAAAGTTCATACGTACCAGGACTTTGTATTGAATGTAAGTTTTTCTTTGAAGTCACCACGGTGAGTCTTAAGGAATCGTTACCATACGCTGCAGATAAAAATAAATAATGATACAGTGTTGGGTGAAAATTTAGGAAACAAAGTTTTGCATAGAGGTAAAGGACAAGAATTATTATGAGTTTAGCATGTCTTGAATGTCTTGGTACTCCGCCGGTGGTTTCCTCAATGAATCGAACATAATAACGTGGCTTTTATCAATCATAATTATTAGGAGAATCCAGTGGAAGCTGCGTACATAAATGTTCATATTGGAGCTAACTAATATTAACTAGGTAAGAAAAAAAATGAAAATAGATGGTACCCACACTTGTTTAAAGTTGTATGGCAGTAGTATGTATTCCTTGTAATTTTTTTTCCAAGAAATTGTATATTGCCTCCAATATTTTCTTTGGCTGATCCCGTATTTGCTTTTGGTTAACGAGGGATGGATCCATGAAGCCAACATTGAAGTACGATTCTCTGCAGCATCTCTAAATTAGCATCCTACATAAAATGGAAGGTGAAGTTAGTAGGATGACGCACACACAAAAAATAATGATATGAGCCAAAATTACATATTGATAAACAGACACTTACAGAACCCAAGTGCTAATGAGAGAGACGTCAAGGGCATCCTGATGGTACACTTCATATATATCCTTGAATTCCATCCACAGGAGTTTCTCACCTTCGCCGAAAAAATCAATCGGTTTAACCCGAAGAGCGAACATGAGCCTATCGTTGGCAGACTGCTCCATGAACCATTTATGGAATTCGTACATCTTCGCGGAGAGCTTTCGTACCAATTCAGGCCTTACTAGAGGCTTGCCTATCTCAAAGGGCCATTTAGGTACAATTGGCTCTGGAGCTAGCGGTTCAACTTGCCCTAAAACTTCAGCAAGCGACATACCTCTATCTTGCATGAATCTAATGACTCTGATTTGTTGTTCTAAGGGCATTGCTGCTATAGTTTGAGCGTCTTTATCTGGTAGATCCTCGAGCTGGGGGACAGTACGACTGGACAACGCTCCTCGCCATTTTTTCTTGTGATCAGACTTAACTAACAAACGCTCATAGTTCGATAGTACAGTCCTCTTTACTCTTTTTGACATGCCAATAAAAAAAATTGCTGGATCTACTTGCTTTGGCTCTATCTCTTTTGCTTTTCTTTGTTCAACGCATGTTTTGAAGAACTTCTTCACTGTTGCTTGTGATACATCCCACAATTCCTCAGTAGTCATATCGGCTGGTAGCTTCTGAATGGGTTCAGACTTCTTTGTTTTCTTAGGCTGCCTTGGCTTGGAAGGTGGTGGTCGCAGCTTCTTCAAAGGTGCTACAGGTTCCTTGGTTGCTGCGGGTCTTAGTCCCGACGACGGTGATCGGGGAGGGGTGTTGTGGTCATCATCGCTCGCACCACCAGGATTCGATGGAGATGGAGACGATGATTGAGCAGGATGCGACGGTCCCGGTGGTGATGACGATCCTGGAGGTGAATGTGCTGGAGATGATAGTCTTGAGTTCTGAGAAGATGGTCGCTATGGGGGATCTACGGGGAGTAATGACGTCTCCTTGCCGGGGATGATGATGTGGTGTTTGCGCCATAGAATGATCCCGTGAAGTGCATCTCCTAGTGTCCTTTCCCTGTCACCTCCCGGGAGGTCGAGCTCTAGGCCTTCATATTAACTATCACAAATCTGTTCTAGGCCAACGCTGGAGTAGCCAAGTGGAATCTCCATGCTATGGCTTGTCTGTCCTAGCAGGATTGGTAAAGCACTCCCGTATGCCACCTGTACATAGAGGAGGAATAAAGAAGTTATTAAACTCCCGAGGTGTGGATCAATTGAGAAGATTGCATAAATTATATATATGTATACCTTAATAGTGATGTTGTCGAATGGTCTACACAGCTCACATGAGGTGCGCTGAGTGATGTCATCCACAGGGTACCATTGGTTGTCCACGGGTAATCTTGGCATGTGCTCATCGGGGACCCCTGTGGAAGCACAACTGCTTCGGCATTGAGAAGGGCTGACGACGTTGGGATCCGGTAATGCTCTATATTGGACCATCTCAGTAATTGACAGGGCCACTCGATGATTAATTTCTTCATGCATTCTTAATTCTTGTGAATGCACTTTGGCTTCTAACATGCACCGCCAGCTCTCCTCTTGCTATTCCTTTCTTTGCTTGCGGCTTCTGTATGAGTTGATGTCCCTACGGAAAGTGAACTTCCACGGAACAACCCCGTAGCCTCGGCAACATCCTGGGTGTTTAGGATTTCCGAGCACCAAAGTGAGCTCATCGTTCTCTCTATCAACCTTCAACTTCACCGCTTCAGCATCTTCAATATTTTGGATAAGCCTTTTGGCCTTCCGACGTATTGTTTCATTGAACATAAGTGTCCCATCCTCTTAGCTTAGGTTGCCTCCATGAGCATAATACCAATTCTTTGAACGATCAGGCCAGTTAATAGTTGCTTGTATGATACCTTGATCGAATAGGTCTTGTTCCATCTTTTTCTATTTGGGAATTGCACTCATGTAACTATCTTGCCCTAGATGATGATGGTACTCCTTCTTGCTAGCATTGGCAACGTTGACGCGAACCTTATTTCCACTACCTTCGCTCATCTTGTATTCCACAAATGAGTTCCAATGGTCCCTTAACTTTGGCCACTCATCAAAATCTAGAGTTTGGCCCTTCTTGATAAAGTTGGCTTCCTCCTGGTGAAAGGGGACATGGAACGGGGCTAAAAATGGGTCAGACCAATCGGCCTAGACCCTTATGGGCTGATCGGCCTGCCCTGTACGTTTTGACCTCCAATGCCCGAGCGCTTCATACAAAAGTTGTAGATCTCGTCAAGCCATGCAATTTTCCCTATAAATTTGCTCCAATCAGAGTTTAGATGAGAAAGATATGGCCCATGCAAGTTTCACCTCCTCCTGCGGGCCTGTAGTTCAATGTTCGTGTTTGGACCTTCCAATATCCAAAACCCGGACCCAAGTTCTACTTGTAGAAAAACCCTTCATTTATGTCGTATTTCCTGTGATTTTGCAATATGGTCTAAAACACAACACATATGCGAATCTGGGGTTATTTCACGTGCCAAGTGGTGGGTTAGCATAAGAATATGCATGAAAATATTAGTTAAATAGCACTAAAAGTGTGTTAATAATGAGCGTTAACAATCATGCATCTCATCTAAAGCAATCTTTAAACTACTACCTCTGGTCAACCTCCCGAAAACCCCCACCTTATATGGAAGGAGACCTCATCACGATCCCCCTATCGGCGCAGGCAGTCGAACACAGGTGAACATGTCATGCTATCAAGATGGATCAACATACTAGATTTAATCACCATAATTACGTAAAGCATATTATGTAGTCTAACCTAGGATTAGACTAAGGAACAAGCATATTCAAGATAGATAGAAAGCATAAAATAAGGCATTGAGTCGCTAATAGGTCTGATGACAAGAAGAATTGCTCACATAATAGATGTATTTAGATCATCACCTCTGAGTACATACCATCGATGATCTACTACTAGCTCCTGAACTCCACCATGGTACAACCGCGTAGTGAGGCCATGGCGGCTAGGGTTTGGCCTAAGCCATCTCCTAGACAACTCCGAAGACTTGTGGCGGCCCTCAGCTCCTTCTGGTGAATGCCCTAGGTTTCGTCGAGTTTTGGTGGATGGATGCACGTGCCGTTGGAGAAAGGCGATATTTATAGTCTTGAGGTGCCGTGGGGCAAAGGGCATGACGAACTGACTCGGGCTGGGCCTCCTAGGCCGATCGGCCTACCCCTACAGGGCTCAAATGCTCGAGTGCTTTATACAAAAGTTGTAGATCTTTTCAAGGCATGCAATTTTCAGTGTAAATTTATCTCAATCGGAGTTTGAATGAGGAAGATAAGGCCCGTGCAAGTACACAGCTGCTCCTGCGGGCCTGCAGTCCAATGTTTCTGATTTTTTCTTCCAATATCTAAAGTCCAGGCCCAAATCCAATCGTGTACAAAAACCCTTTATTTATGTCGTATTTCCTATAATTTGGAATATGGTCCAAAACACAATACATATGCAAATATGGGTTATTTTAGGTGCCAAGTGGCAGGTTAGTATAAGATTTAGTTCAAAAACACCACTTAAATAGCACTAAAAAGTGGCAGTAACGAGCGCTAATAGTAGAAAAGTTCCGTTGGCCCGTTTGACCTAGCTGTTAGCTCTAGGTGAGCGACGGAGGCATGACAGGCTTTGATCCCTCTTTCACCGTAGAAGTCTTGGAATTCCTGGGTGGTAAATTTCGTTCCTTAATCGGTGATAATCCGGTTAGGGACCCTAAAGCTCTGAGTGGTTTCCGCTATGAACTCGGCAGCTTTAGAGACCGTGAGACTTTTTATGGGCTTCACCTCTATCCATTTCGTGAACTTATCCACGACAACCAGTATATGGTCGTAACCTCCATATGCCGTTTTGAAGGGCCCAATCATGTCGAGTCCCCGGTAGGGGATAGGCCATGACATGGGGATGGTCTGTAACTCCTGAGCTTATGCGTGGATCTGCTTTGTGAAGAGCTGGCAGCCTTCACACGTGCTAACTAGGTTCTCTGAGTCAGCTACCATCGTGGGCCAGTAGAAACCTAATCTGAAGCCTTGCCATCGATGGTCCTAGCGCTAGCATGGTTCCCGCAGATCCCCGAGTAGATCTCCTGAAGCAGCTTCCGTCCCTCTTCCTAGGAGATGCAGTACTTCTAGAGGAATTGTGATCCTGCTAGGCCATGCAGGAGGGAGGCAAGCCACGCTGTCAGGCCGAGCTGGTTGCGGGCTAAGGAAAGGGAAAGGTGGCCCGTTTAATGAATAGTGATGTTTGGCATTTATTCAAAAGAATTCTTAGTATGGTTTGAATTCAAATTTGAATGGGGTTCAAATTTGGCAAGGTTTGAGAGCTTTGGATTCTTCTAAACTCTAGAGCACTCAAATGCACAGTCATGTGGTATTTCTGCATAATTGTACATATATGTGAAATAATTGTGAATATTAAGGAGGAAAGAAGATTAAGTATTTTTAGAAAAAAATTAAAAGGTCCTTATTTTTAAATGCTTTTGAATTTAGGGATGTTACACAAATTTTCTTGAGTTAAGTGTTCTATGGGATCATCTCTATGTGGAGACATACATCAGCTCAAGCAACTTGAGAATTTTTCACCAACTCTTTGTAAAATAACCAATCATCATCACATACAAGTGGCATCAACACATAGTGAGATCTTTTATCACCGACATCAAACCTTCCACTAATTCTTATCTCTCCTTCCTCATTTCCAACTTTGAACAGTGAATTTACTCGGCCTATTATGTAACAAAATGTTGGAGTACTACCAAATCTTGCTACTTGTTGCCTCATTCTTGCAAACATCTCCATTATCATGAACAGTGCTACTGAAGAAAAAATGAATTAAATGATCATTTACACACAACCACCAAATTCAATTGATTACGTGGACCTTTACCTATTGCTTACTATATCTAGATTACCAAAAAGTATACAAAAATTTTACATGTAAGCATTATTGATTAATTTTCAAACACAAATTACAAATACATTATGCAAAAATACCCACCAAAAACACATTGGAATCTTACCATGCAAGACAAACTACATGATAGGAATGGGTCACTAACGATCAATTGCATGATACAACAAACCTAATAGTAGCCGATTCGTACTCTATCTACCATTCCAAGCCATATCATACACTAAATCTAAGCACCTCAGATCCAACTAAAATGATGAAATCGAAGAAATCTAAGTGGTTATAGTGGACGAGTTACCTTCCGGAGCAATTTTTATTTGTTTCCCCTTCAAATCGGGTGAGGAACCAAGTGGATCTAGAGGATAAGGAGGGGCCGCGCCATAGAGGAAAGATGAGCTCAGGCTAGGGTTAGAAAGGGAAGGAAGGAAGTGAGAAGGAAGAAAGAAAGGAGCCCCGATGCATGCCTGTATAAGGCTGAATCGCGCCACGAGCCCTGACGTGACTGAAAGCATGTGGCGCGACTCAGCCTGGCCACATCAGCGTCAAGGTCGTCCTCCCGTGCGTGCTACGCTAGTGTGAAAGGCCGATCGCACTACATTATTTGAATGATAAAAATGACTACTTATAATATTGGTTTGGAATTAGCTTTTTAAAAAAATTAGATTAAAAAAGTTAATATAAAAAAACTGGTCATAAGTGAGGACAAATGTGGCTGACTTGCGTAGAGTTGACGCACCAAGGACAGTCGCAATTTTGGAATAGCTCAAACCGCGATTCAAATTGATGAATACAACCTCTACTTGATTGTTTGGTGAACGGGTTCGTGTACCTTTCCGGTAGGTGATGGAAGAGATGACTGGGTGGTCTAGTTCAACTGTTTCAATGCGCGCTGGTCCACCTTACATTCAATATCAGTAGGACAAAAATAATGGCCAACTAATTCGCCAAACGGTTGGCCGCTTGGCGCGTTCAAATACCATTCAAATCATGTGGCGGTGGCGGCAAGTGGAAGTCTTGTGTTGGAAATTGCGTAAAGTTAAAAACAATATGACAAGAAAAGTAGATACCAGCTATACAAGTTAGGCGCAAAAGGTCAATACTCTAACTTGATTAGGTCACTTTGAATCTAGTAGGAAATAACGTTTCAGATTCTATATTTATAGATATAGTAGGTTTGTAAACAGAGCCGGACGATTTGTGCAGAAAAGAAAGAACTTACTTTTCCGGATGGACTGATTCTAGATGACATAGGTCATCATATAAAGTTTAGCCGGCTAAATTTGACTTCTTTAGATCCAAACAGGAGACTGCAAAACTTTAGCTGCAACTGGTTGAACCCAGCTAAACCAGCTAAATCTGGTAAAAGACTATCGTGCCCCTCCACCTATCGTATCGGGAAATCCCCTCATTCCCCTCCCGCGCCGCTCTTCTCCTGGGTCCGGTCTCCGCTTGCTGTCGGTCCGCCCTGCCCGCTGCTCCCCGTGTGCCGCCAACCACACATGCCGCCGCTCTCATGCTCACTGTGTTGCTTCCTGGGGGCCGTCGCTCGTCGGAGCTCGGGGCCGACACCGTGGCTACGCTGGAACTTGTCTGGGTCTAGGAAGCCGCTGAAGCAGCTGGCGAGCGGCGGAGGCGGGGCTAGGAAGCTGCCGCCTACCTACACGAGCTCTTCGCCGTGGTTGTGGACGCCGCCGGCTCGCGGCTCCACTACTGCTTGCAGCTGCTGGCTCCGACGGTGCCTTCGGTTCCACCAGATCCCGTTTGCTTCCTCCACCCACCCCCGGCGGCCGGCTACTAGAGGACCCCGCTCGTGGCGCCGGAGTAGTAGTACTTCAGGGACCGGCTGTGCTGGGGAAGGTGGGGATGGTGGCGCTCGAGGAGGTGGCAGACGGCCACGGTGGGACAAGGCCGGCAGCGCGGAACGAGGCTGGCCAGATCTAGGGCGGTGACCAAGGGGCGTCCGGGAAGACGGGGAGGGACAAGGACTCGGGCGGGGGCTTGGGTGGCATCCATGGGGCGGCGAGGTGCAAAAGGAAGATAAGGATTAAGGAGAGGGAAGAGGGATGAGGGGTAGGATAGATAAATATCTCATTTAGCTGGTGGATCCAAACACCTTTAACTAAAATTTAACTAAAATTTAGCTAGGTGATTTTTAGCTAGCTAAAAAAGAGACTAAATAGCCAGTTAAAAATTTTAGATGTATGGATCCAAACAAGACCATATTTGTGGAGCTCAAGCAATGCAACCTGCTGTACAGAGAAAAGTAGTAGCTTTATTCACAACTAACAAGAGGAAACGTCTGCTTTACCTTTCAAGTCTTTGTCAATGGCAGGCGTACCCCATTACGCGATGTCGCGATTCCACGGTACTGAAGAAAGCGATATACATGAAATGTCAAGTCGTCGAATAAGTGCTCGACGAAAAATAAAGTTTTTCTGTAGACTTCCTTTGTATACACTGGACGACAAGGCATCCTATGCCTATGCCCGGTCCCTGTGGTCACTGCTGCTGCTGGTGGGACGCTGATAGCAGCCGGCTGTGTGGACAGGGATACCCAAAGTATAGCCTGATGATATCAGAGCCGTATAGTACCAGAACGGCAGAGCAAATAACAATAACGGCGTTTTTATCAAAAAAAAATACAATAACGGCACAACGAAAGACAGCTTTTGGAGGGCAGTATACAGAAAGGGAAAAAAATGTGTAAAAAGAGAGTACAGTAACAAATTACACACAGATTGATATTAAAATGTTACAACGACAACATCATCAACATCATATTAGAGTTTGTTATAGTTGAGTGATGTACCTGATCGTGGAGATGAGCTCGAAAACAGTAAAGAAACATGAACGATGACAAACGCACTCACACATACGACGTAGGGTTTATAGGTGTACAGAAATACTAAGCTCACGTGGAATTATTCGAATCATATGTAATAGGGCACCTGCTGCCCACTCAGCGCATACCTCACAGGCTTCAGCGGTTCAGCTACGACGTGTTAGATGATCTTATCAGGGCCAACTAGAGGTTTAAATATCTTGGCTTTGTTTGGGTTCAGACTTTATCTCTACCACTTATTAAAATATAGAAGGAGAAGCTTTCACCTTTGCTGTCAGATTGCCGAGTAATTTAACCTAGAGTTAACGTCGATAGCATCATTCTTGTCGTGCCCGCTTCGAATGCTCGCTGGCGTGCAAGTGGCTCTTCTTTTATTGCTCCCTTCTGGCAACGTCGATAGCATCATTCTTGTCGTGCCCGCCTCGAATACTCGCTGGCGTGCATGTGGCTCTTCTTTTATTGCTCCCTTCAGTCGTCTCCTGCACTATAGACTTATGGTGCTTCCATGTTCCACGAAACCTCCCACTACCACCACGTCGTTGGCAATGGAGCGGCCATGATGCATTTTTCAATCGCATTATCCTTCACATACCCATCCCACTGAGAACTTATCTGCAGTAAACTTGCTTTTTTTTTCCGTCCTTCCCCTTGGTGCATATTTCTATTCTCTTTTACTGTTCATGCATACCCTCCAATTCATGGCATGCTCGGACAGAAGCCTGCATATCCACCAAATAAATCCGTCTTGTATTTCATGAACCTTGTTTTGCATCCAGGCAGAGAACCCGGATGATCTTTATGAATAGGGCATTAGAACCGGAGGTTGAAATCTTCTAGATTAATAAGCAAGTTCTTGGATCCGAGGACCTTGATAGGACTCATGCTTGAGCTGCGGCCTCGACCAGAGATTTGAGCATATATGTCTAAAAAGATAGAGACTGTAATTTCTTGGAAATTCAGTAGCATGCTGCTATGGAGTTCAGATTGACATACCACAGCTGCCAATGGATAGACATATTTGCAAGTTTACATCTTACTTTACAAAGAGTACCAGTATCACCTGCCCTTCTCTGTTGCTTCTTTCCTTCTTCCACTCATCAATCGCAGTAATCCTTCGGTTCTTCAGTTCTTCAGTCTTCCTCCTGGCTTCATCTTTTTCGTTGGCGCTCCCAGCATCATACTGTTCCACTCTGAAGCGCCATGATTCCCTGATCGAAGACACAAACACAACTCCGAGCAACACACATGTAACTTTCACATATTCCATGTACACATAGACCCTCTGTTTCATCAGTTCTCTGCACCATCTTCCCGTGCCACCCACTTCTCCGGACACAAATAACTCAAGAGCAGGAGGACGGTCCAGTAAACTTACCGGATAAGGTCGCAAATTCCTCTTTCTCGTGGAGAGCACACGCACAGTATGAACACCAGGAAATCCAATTAACGGCAACCCAAGATTAGTTGTTGTCATCATCTTTCCTGTGACCAACAGCAGAGCAAATCTGGAACTTTGGTCGCAGCGGTAACAGATCTGGTCATGTTGAACTCCAGATCTACCGATCTGAGCACCCCGGCAAGGTAAAACAGCCGATGTGACAGCAAAAAGGTGAATTAAAGAAGCCAAGAAATAAGCAATGAAAGAATAACCTAGCTGGCCCTGAGATCTAACGTGCGGCGCTGCGCTATGCCTGGAGGTATGAGCCTTGTGGCAGCAGGTTAAGTTAGTTGGCGGCGCCCTCTTTGTGCGCGGCGGCGGGGACACCCGCCGCCGGCAGCGCTGGCTTCTCCTCGTGGATGAAGAAAGCGTAGAAGCCCCCACAGGAGGTTGCCGCCGCCATGGCCCAAACGACGAGTTTGACGGCGAGGGGCATGATTTCTGCAACCTTGTAGCTAAACATGACGGTGAGCAGAGTCGTGAGCCCCCATACGGCTGCCTTGACCGTCTCTCGTTTAGGGGAGTGGCGGTCCAGGCGCTCGTAGTAGCGCAGGCAGGCGAACAGGGCGACGAGGTCGAGGTAGGAGACCACAACGAAGATGATTGAGCCAGTGTCGCCGTTGGAGCGGTACACGGCCATGCCGGAGTTGAACGTCAAGAAGAGGAAGCCAAGAGCCGTCAGCCAGGAGAAATCGGCCATCACTATGGCTAGTTGTCGCCGGGGAGATGAGCGCTGCTACTCCGAATAAGCCAGCGTCTTCGTACTGGGATGCATCGAAGAAGCAGAAGGGAGCCATTATCAGGAATGAGGAATCGATTGCCTTTCTGGAACAAAGCTCAGTGATCGATAATCCATGGAAGAACATCGACAGACTACGAAGAGCTTGCTCGAATGGATTGGAGAACCATAAAAATCGAAAAAAAAAACCATATTGCTTCTTCTTTTTCCTACGAACTACCAGCTGAACCAAGAAAAGGTTGAAAGGAGGGACGTACCTTTCTACTTATTGCTGCGCCACGGCAATGCGCATCTCGAACGCGGGGATTGCCCTTAAATGAGATCGTCTCGACGACTAGACTACTCCGGCAGTCACTCCATCGTTGTCGTTCACTGCCATCCAACGGAGCAGCTGAGCCCAGGCACTCTAGCTCGTTCGCATCTTATTGTGGCCCAACAACACGGCCTGTTAAGTGTAAAAAGCAGCGGCCCGCGTTACTTCTTTTGGCGCGATACCTCGCTATTTTGGCGCGGACACGGCTTATTTTGGCGCGGTTCCGGGGCTGGAGCCGAGGCGGCGATCGTCGACTGCTCATGCTATACTGCCGTTTGATACGATAACTTGGTGCAGTATTCTGCACTCCTAGATCTTCCTCTCTACTAAATTTTTTCAGTGTTCTAATCTAGTCATCGTTGACATCCCTAGATGTGTTGAAACGAAACCTGCATGTTTCAGATGGTGGAAAACATATGTGTAATATCATGATTGTTTATTTGCATCATCAGATTAGACTAATTGTTCGCACAAGTACAGAGTCTTCTTTTAGTTGCTCAATTTAGCACCAAACCAATTATTTCTTGTAGGGAGAGTTTGATTCCTGGTATGTTCCCTCAAGTTGGCATGGAGTTCAGTACCATAGAAGAGGCCCGGATGTTTTGGGTTACCTTTGGAGGTCAAAAAGGTTTTGAGGTTAGAAAAAAAGTACGCAAACAAAAGAAAATGGGTTAGATCTTTTAGATATGTTTGTGCAAATGAAGGTCATAGAGTGCAATAAAAAAGAGATCATCTCACAAAGTGTCCAAGAGCTGAAACTAGAACTGATTGTCCAGTCCGCATAGGTCTTATACTAGACAGGGAGAAGGGAAATTATAAAGTGAATGATCTGATTTTGGAACACAATCATACCCTTCACCTGCCACAAGCCTCACACTTGATGGCGTCCCAAAGAAAAATTTCAGAGTTACAAGGTTTTGAAATTGAGATGGCTAACGATGCAGAAATTGGGCCCAAAGCTACACATGAGTTGGCTTACATCCAAGTTGGTGCATGAGTTGGCTTACATCCAAGTTGGTGGCTCAGCTAATCTCAGTTACACTCTTCAAGACCACAAGAACTATTTACGGGGCAAGCAACAGCGGGAGATGGCATATGGTCAAGCAGGAAGCATGCTTTTATATTTTCAGGAAAAAATTGTTGAGAACCCATCATTTCAATATGCACTGCAGATGGATCGGGAAGAACCGATTGCGAACATATTCTGGGTTGATGCTAAAATGCTCACTGACTATGCATATTTTGGTGATGTTGTAAGTTTTGATACTACCTTTGGTACAAACAAGGAGAGTAGGCCTTTTGGCGTATTTGTTGGGTTCAATCATTTTAGAGAAACAATGGTTTTTGGTGCTGTTCTCATGTATGACAAGATATTTGAATCCTTCAAGTGGCTATTTGAGACCTTCCTGAGAGCCCATAATGGCAAGCAACCTAAAACAATATATACCGATCAAGATTATGCAATGGGAAAAGCAGTTAAGGAAGTTTTTTAGAAGCATGGCATGGTTTGTGCACTTTTCACATTATGCAGAATGCTGTCAAGCATCTAGCTGAACTGGATGATGAAGAATCAGATGCTTCTCCCAAACAAGAAGTAGAAGACAACAATAAAGAACCGAGTATTCTCTCAGATTTTAGTGTGTGTATGTATGAGTATGAAGATGAAGCAACATTTGAAGAAACATTTAACATCATGAGGTCAAAGGTAAGCAAGCAAACTTGGTTGGATAGTATATACAAGGTAAGAGAAAAATAGGCTGAATGTTATATGAAGGATGTGTTCACATTAGGGATGAGAAGTACATAACTCAATGAGAGTTTGAATAGCGACCTGAAGCGACATTTCAAATTTGATTTTGATATAATCAAATTTCTTAAGCATTTTGAAAGGGTTGTGGAATATAAAAGAAAGAAGGAATTGCAATCTTATTTTGAATCAAGGAAAAAATTACCTAGAATCAAAATGAGGACACCTATGTTAATCCAAGCTAGCAAGCTGTACACACCAACTATTTTTGAAGCTTTTCAAGGTGAATATGAGAGATCAATGGTAGCATGCACCACAACATTGGAAGGCACAAATGAATATCTTGTAGCAATTGGGAGTCTAGATGAAAATTTTACCTTTGAGAAGGAGTACAAAGTTATTGGTGATCCATTAGAACAGATCAGTACATGCAGCTGTGGGCAATTCAATAGAATCGGAATACTATGTGGCCATGCTTTAAAAGTCCTTGATTCGATGAATATCAAATCACTTCCCACACAATATGTACTGAAGAGATGGACACGGGAAGCATGCAGTGGCGCAGTACAGGACAACAAAGGCCGGGACATAATAGAGAATCCAAAATTAGATGTTATGCTTCGCTACAAAGATATGGCTCGCAAATTTCTCAATTTGGCATATCGAGCTGCCAGCCATCCAAAATGCACCTTATTAGTAAACAACACACTGGATATGCTCAGCAAGCAAGTTGAAGAAGAAATGAATGGTGTTACAAGCCCTATGGATCCCATCATCGCTCCCACCAATGTTACTCTGCCTAATGAACTATTGAGTACAGCAAGCCTAAAGAAAAAAGGAGGTGGAAAAAAAACCTTGAAGCGCAAAAGAACTTGGCTTGACAAGAAGCGCAAGTGTACAAAAAAGGAGGTAACAAAAAAGAAAACAGTACAAATATGTGTGACAAGAAAAAAAAGTTCGAAGGTTTGTGACAAGAAAAAAGAAAAATGTTCAAAGGTATTTAACAACACAAAATATATCAGATTCTCTCTAACTGTATTCGCTACAAAAAAAGTTTCAATTGTATTTAACTATTTGATTCTCTTCTATCTTTCTATCTGATCAGGAGCAACAGACTACAAAAGTGTCAGTCGATGATAGCGCAATACTATAAAATACATGCCTGAACCATCCATCTTTACCTCAGGAAGAGATCTCTAAATCATACACAATCATCGATAGTTTCTCTCAACTATTGACGGTAATATTACAAAGTAATACATTTTTCCTCTGAATCATACATGGTCATTATGTTGAATTATTTTTTTCTATTTTTCAGAGAGCCAATGACAGATGGTGTTATTGGTGAATTCTAGTAGTACAGAGTGACATCTTTTGTGCATTGCATTCACAATAGCATTCCTAATCAATTTACAACACAATGTTATTGCTGAATTCTAGTAGTATGGATATTTGCAGTAGGAAGAATGCCTTTTGCCTCCTGAAACATAGATTGTTTTGGAGAATAGCTTTTGCATCTGTGGTTCAAGTATAAAGTTCAGGGAATTGTAAAGTTCATATGACCAGCAATAAGGTCATATACGCCTACTGGATGCCAGAGAACAGAACATTTTGTGCATCTCATTTGCAACAATCAATAATACTTTTTATTCAATTCCATGAAAATTTACAACACAATGGTAATCTATAAAATTTGCAGATTTTGATGCTTTGGATACAACCACAATTTACACAGTTTGCAAGCTCTTGCATAAATTGCACTTTACAGGCATGCTCTGCAGACTGTATAGAGCATTAGAGATTGAAAAAGTTCATGGAGGTCAGCAGCCGTGTCTGCAGCTAGTCGAGTTTGAGGTCTGCACGGGTAGAAAGCGTGCAGGACGTGGGCGAGGTGGAAATGCTGCAGGCCGGCAGCGTCCATGACGGTGATGACGCTCGGCGAGGGACGGTGATGCCGAGACGCTCGATGAGGGAGCGGCGACGATGCAGCTCGCAGCGAAGGGATGGCGACGAGGCAGCTCTGGGAGAGGGGATGGCGATGGCATGGCTTTGGGTGAGGGGATGACGACGGCACGGCTCTCCACGATGGGATGGCAACAGCGCGGTGCTCGAGCAGAAGATGGCGGCGGCGATTTCCCCTATCCATGGGGAGTTCTCGGCAGGGGCTACCCACTGTTTTTTATGCTTAATGGGCCGTGTTGTTGGGCCACACAACATGTGAACGAGGTAGAGTGCCTGGGCTCAGCTTGCTCTGTTGGATGCCAATGAACGGCAGCGATTTAGTGACTGCCGGTAGCAGTCATGGAGACCGACTTCAGAGGATCTCGTTCCCTTAAATGGCTCCGTCGTTGACGACGACAAGTGCAAGGAAGTGTCAGCATATGGACTAAAAACAGTTCGGTCACATCATATGTTATGTTTAGATACCAATTATAAGGACTAAACTTGAACTAATTATAAAACTAATTGCATAAGCCGTGACTAATTCGTAAGATGAATCTATTAAGCCTAATTAATCCATGATTAACACATATTTATTGTAGCATAAGATAAATCTATTAATCCTAATTAATCCATGATTACACATATTTACTATCGCATCACCTAGTCAAATCATGGACTAACTAGGCTTAATATATTCGTCCTGCGAATTAGCATTCATTTATGCAATTGATTTTGTAATTAACCTGTATTTAATACTTCTAATTAGTATCTAAATATTCGATATGACAGGGACTAAACTTTAGTCCCATGAACCAAGCAGGTCCTAACTTCCTGTCCTCCAAAACCGCACCGCCCAGTCCTTCTGAGGTGCGGGCACACGTACACATAGCACCCTGCTTATATTTTCGTCTGCGGTTTGTCTAAAAATGTTAACCCGAAGGTGCGATGGCTGGTTGACAAAGACTTATAAGTTGGTTCCACCCTTGCTCAACTAGTAAGGTGGTACTAAACATGCGCACCTGCGCTCATGAGCCATACTAGGCTAACCAAATTGGATCGGTGTCACACAAGGAAAGCGTGACATGATGTCCTTTTTGTGGGGCCCAACTAATTAACTATAGGAAAGAAAAGGTGTATTTTTCATCCTCAATTATTGTAAAAGTGTGACATTCATCCATCATATTTCATTTGCTGCAAACTATCTAAATCGGTGCATTTATCACCCCCGCCTTAGTATAACAATGGTTTAATGTCATCTAATGGTGGGTTATATCTTATAATCATTTGACTATGTAGCGAACATGGCCCATTAGGCTATAGTTTGTGATTTTGGTGATTGAGTGACAACAGTCATTGGGACTAATGCTTTGTCTAGCATGTACCTTTTAGGTTTTCTAGGTTCCAAGAATGCCAACCAAACCATGGCAAGGTCTAAATCATGGTATTCAAGTATCTAAGCTATATTGTATTCTTGATATCCAAATCATGGTATCCAAGTGTTCAAACTATGATATTCAAGTGAGCAAGCTATGGTATCTAGGATTATTCTATGGTATTGAAGCATCCAAATGATAGAGAAAATCTAGAGCATCCAAGTGACGGTATGTTTGGTGCTTGCATTGGACAAGTTGAAGAGAAAAAGGAACCATCGAATGTTCCGATGGTCCACAGAATAAGCTTCGGAGCAACCATCGGATCAATTGGTACAACGTGTAGTACCTACCTGAGTCAAGACCATCAAATGTTCTAATGGTAGGATTTCTAGTAGCATCGGATGAATTCTAGGGTGAAGAAATTGAAGACAAAGAAAACTCTATAGCACCGGATGATCCAATGGTGGGCCAAGAGGAGCATCGGACGAAGCATATTTTCTTTTCCAAGTTCCAGAGAGGTTATGGCTAGAAGCTCTTCAGCACCGGATGATCCGATGGTACCATCAGATGAAGCGTTGGATGAATTGGTCGCCCTATCAGTGGGGAATCTGGGCGCAGGGAGGCCAACGGCTAGAAGCACCGGTTGTTCCAATGCTACCAAATCGACACCATCGGAACATCCAATGGTACACTTTAACTAGCCATTGGAGCAACGGCTTTTTGATGCCTTGGGCTATTTATACCACCTCCACTCGCCCATTTGAAGTCGCTGGAGTGTCTAGGAATGCATAGAAGACCAAGACTCATCAAGAACATATCCAAGCCACAAAGTGCTTAAGTGATTGATCAAAGGCTTAACAAAAGGTTAGAAGAGTGATTAGTGTTAGAATAGGCCTAGAGAAGAGAGAATGCAAGGTGTGCCCACCTTGTGATCGGTTCTAGGAGTGAACCACAGCTGTACAAGGTGTGCCGACGCCTTGGAGCCTTGGTGGCTCACCAGCAAGTCTTCGACCCTCCAGCTTGATGTGGAGCAATGTCGACGATCGTGTGCAGGTGACATGGAGAAGCTTCTTCATGAAGGTGGCATCAAGGTGATGGAGGAACATGGCATGAGCCTTAGTGGCTGAGCTTTTGTGGCAAGTCAAGGGGTGTCCTAGAAGAGACTTGGTTACCGGGAAGCAATTCTCTTTGTAAGTGCTTCAACAATGTGGACTAGTGGTGGCCTAGTGCCTACCGATACCACGGGATAAATCCTCATGTCAAGAGTTTTCTTCCCCTCATCCACATCTCTTACGTTTCCGCATTTCATTCTTGCAACTTGTGTGCCTTTACTTTCTTAGTGCAATATCTTGTTAGGATTGACTCTAGGTTGTAATACTTATTTTGGAATGAGGGTTTCACACTAGATCAACCATAGAATGCACATCTTGATAGCATGATCTAGTTTATGTTTGTGAATTTGTAGTAGAAGCCATAGGTTAAGGTTTTAGTTTGCCTAATTCACCTCCTCCTACTTCTTAGTGATGTAATATGTGCTTAGTGATATAATATGTTGAGTCAAAAATATAAAGAAAAAATAGTAAATCTTCTAAATTGCCTGTCCCAAAAAAATTTTATCAGAAAAATTAACGAGACCAATTCATGCCGAACTATTATAGCGATTGACTCAACATTAGACATGGCTAAGAAGTAATTAGTAAAATGATTACAAGTCTAAATCAATGTTATATAACACTAAATCGTTGTTAATCTAAGGTGGGGATGATAAATGCACCGATTTAGTTAGTTAAGAGGTTGATTTGCACCGAATGAAATATGAGGGATGAATGTCACACTTATGCAATAACTGAGGGATGAGAAATTAATACAATTTTTACTTAATTATATTGATAATTGGTGAAGACTCGTAGATGGCCTGGCCACTTATAGCATAAGGAATGCATGTTATAAACATTTTAGGTTATTGGGTTGATAAAACGGTGACAAAATAAACAAGAATAGCATCTCGCGCAAATAATTTGGGAGGAGAAATAAACTAAAGTGGCATGCCATCATATTTAATCAGCTGACTTAAAACACTGTTGGGCACCCACTTGTATCCTTAGACAGCATGGTTAATAATAAAGCTTCTTGATCCATTCTAAAATAAGTGTTATTTTAGCATTCAAATTTGTTACGCAAAGAATGTTCTTTTAACTCATAGCAAACGTCATCTAATTAACTTCTTGAGAAACATGGTACACATGCAAACGCTCCCATACGCACGCATACTCAACTTTATGAATGCATGCATGTAACCTTACTTATATAATCATCTTTGAGAGACTAAGCCGACATATCCTTAAGATGGACACAAGTCACCACTGATGCCTCGCTGTCGACGGGCACATCTCCTATCACTGAAAGAATAGCACCAGTTAAATCATGGAGGGTAAAATAGCCATTTTGGTCCCTCATTTTTGCATCAAGGGTCAAGTTCGTCCATCAACTTTTAAATGGACCAATTTGATCCCTCAACATTATTTTTTATCAAACTCATCCTTACGCTAACGTGGTGCTCTTTATTAGCATTAAACTAACATGAAAAGTCCCTTTTCCCGTTAGCTTATGTACGTCAAATATTTGTGTGCTCATATTCTTTTGATACACACGCAAAAATATTTCTCAGTAATTTTGTGCCTTCCGTTTGCTGCCTGCCTATACAATTAAATGTTTAGAAAGATCAGATTCAGAAAAAAAAAAGATTAATCTGGGTAATGTTGAGCCTCTTGTTTACTGCCTGCAATGCTTATGCAAATGTCCAGGATTTGGGGAATCAACTGAATCACTTGTCCAGTGGGAATAGGGACTGACAGTGCATGAAACGTTAGCATTCTGCCAAGCAACTTGATACGGCATGCACGATAAGTTTATCTAGGTTCATGCTAGATAGTAGTCTGCTTCGTCTCTTAGCAAATTCATTCCTTCTAATACCACTTCACAATTCTTTTTGTCACTACTAGGGAATCCACATCTCATCTCGAGGCTTAGTACCGGTCACTTTTTGGTCCGATAATATTAGCATTAGTACCGAGTCCAAATTTGGGATCCCCTGGAGGCCCTTTAGTACCGGGTGGGAGCTCCACCCGGTACCAAAAGTCACCCTTTAGTACCAGGTGGAGGCTCCACCTGGTACTAAAAGCCCTAAGGCACATTAGTACCCAGTGGAGGCTCCACCCGGTACTAACGGGGGCCTTTAGTACTAGATGGGAACCCCACACGGTACTAAAACCCCCCTCCCTCGCTACCGCTCAAACCCCCCTCCCTCGCTACCGCTCCTTTAATTCGCGATTCCACTCCTCTGCCTCCCCTCTCTCCTCTTCCTGATCTCCTTCTTCTCATCCTCTCTATCTCCTCTGCCGCTTCCTCTCCTTTGCCTCACGCCCGCACTTCCTCTCTTGGGCCGGGGGTGGCAGGGGCTAGCGGAGCGGCTGGCAGGAGCGGTGGTGGTGGTGGGGGGGGGGGAGCGGCGGGGGAGGCCGGGGGCGTACCGGGCATGGTTCCAATTGGTACTAAAGTTGTCAAATTGGCGGGAGCTAAAACTGTCCGCCTCCAGTAGTTTTCTTTCCCGCGCGCACTATCTTAATTCTAATAAAATATTTCAATCATTACCACAAGGTTGTCACATGTATATATGTATATATATGAAATAGTAGGGATAAAAATTCATCACACATATTAACTAGAATACATTACATACAAAATTCATCATACATATTAAATCTTACATAAGATACTTAGAACCTAGGATCGTCCACATCATGACCATTAATCATCGCAACATACAAAGTACGACTTATATCGATAATGTTGATTCCTAAGAACCTATCGACATAATCTAGTGCATATATTAAGTCTTACATAAATGAGATATTTAGAACGTAGGATCATCCACATCACGACCGTTAATTTGGGAGACAAAAAGGTACACCAATTCTAAAATAATAGTACAACATGAGATCTACGAGTCCACCTACTCTAGCTGAATATCATAAAGGAATCTTAAAATTAATTATCCAAATGTCTTTTGGAGCAAGTGCCTCATTTTCATAATAGAAGTATGATGGCCCAATAGCCTATCCAGGTAAAAGATCTGTTCACTGAGCATGATTTATTTTGGCAATCCAAAACTAACCATAAGCTGATGGGTCAAGTTCAGAGGATAAATCTTTGCCTAAACCGGCTATTGGCCACCATACTTCTATTATGAAAATCTAGCTTCAAAAGGTATTTGGAAAACTATCTCAAGATTCTTTTATGATGTTCATATTTTATGATGTTCATCTAGAGTTTGTGTACTCGAAGTTCTTTTGTTCTTTAGTATTGGAGGAGCGGAGGTGTTACATCCATTGCCGGTCCATCTACATCGTAATTGAAAAATGGACATAGAGCTTCGTATTAGATAAAAAACTTCATTAATATTAGGTAGGGGAAATATAGAGTAAATGTGTTTATAATATTTAGTCCTCACTCTAAAAAACTCTCCATTCTCCTCGTTCTAAAAGATCAACAAGTACTCCATTTGTAACATAAAACTCATTCTAAAAAACTCTCCATTCTCCCCACTCTAAAAAACTCTCCATTCTTCTCGTTCTAAAAGATTAACAAGTATTCCATTTGTAACATAAAACTCATTCTAAAAAGCTCTTCATTCTCCTCACTCTAATCAAGAAACAAATACTCCATTTGTAACATAAAACTATCTCATTCAAAAAAAAATAGAATACTATGACCAGAGGAGGGATAATGAAGTTGCTAACCGGTCTAGTGAAGAAGCTGATCGAGTGAAGAAAAACAAAATCAGAGCAAATGGTGAGCTTACTCGGGGAGGAAGCTAAGGAAGCAACTCATTTATATATAGAGAAAATGGTTGACATTAGTACCGACCAGTAGTTTCAACTAGTAAAATGGTTTCATTTAGTACCATTTAGTACCGGTTGCAGCTACTAGCCGGTACTAAATGGCATCCTCACCATTTAGGCTGAAGCCACCAACCGGTACTAAATGGCTTCCTGGGGAATCTAGCTGTCGGCCACGCGGTCCACGTGACACCATTTAGTACTGGTTGAGGCTCCAAACCGGTACTAAAGGGCTCCGGTGGCATTGTATATAACAACCCGTACTAACGCACGTTAGTACTCAACGAAAACGCATCCGGTACTAACACATTGGACGAATGCATAATTTTCGTAGTATTTAAGACTGTGCTATAGTAGATAGATGGTTAAGATAAGGTGGTGGGAGCAATTTAACCATAATAAATACTTTATCCCTCAAGTCAACCAAAAATAATATCTGACCCCGTGAAATATTGTCGCTTCAAAATGTTTAATCAGGATTTGAATTAGTTGTAAGAAAATTTTGAAGCATGCATCAAAATCTGGGTAAGGTAGGGGTGAGCAACACAAAAATAATATCACATCTCCGAACAATGTTAAGTAGTCTATTCGAAATGTTGATATAAGTTAATTGATTGTTGAATTAAGTGCAAGAAAATGTTAAACAGTATTAGTATGAAGTGTCCAATAGGTTTTAAAGTCACAGGACTTGACCAGTTTGCGGAAACTATGTAGGAGCCCCGCACAGACCACAGCTTGCAGTTGCAGCAGGCCTGGGCGAGCCCGATTGACACCAATGAAGAGCTTGGGAGGCGTCGGTCGGTGATTTCCACTACTTTCTGGGAAACATCAATGACGAACCCCAGGCAGCTGCTAGCTGTGCCAACCAATGGAGACTTCGTTTGCTTGGCATCTTGTGGAGAGACATCTTGAAACTAATCACCCAATACAAAGGATTTGCCTCTTCCATCCCTAGAAATGGCAGAACAATACTTCTGTGGGATGATCTCTGGAATGGAATGGTGCCAAAACTCAATTACCTTAAGCTCTACTCCTTCACAAAATCCAAAAACATCTCCCTCTATAAGGCAGCAGCAGAAGAACATCTACACAACCTCTTTCACCTACCAATGTCAGCTGAAGCTTTTGACTAATTTCATCTACGATCAGCAAATATCCTAAACTGCAACTTAGGTAACAGCAACAACACATGGGTATATCTTTGGGGCTCCCCACTGTACATAGTTCTCAGAAAGCGTATGCAGTCATGAAGGGCCATAGAGATATTCACATCTCGTACAAATGGCTATGGAAAAGCACTTGTCAACTCAGGCATAAGATCTTTTTCTGCCTCCTAATGCAGGACAGATTAAGGAGAAAGAACATGGGCCTGGATGTCTATTCATGTATCTTCTGCGCTGACAACAGTGATGAAACAGTGGAGCACCTTTTCCTCCATTGCCCCTTTGCAAACCTATGTTGGCAGGAAATATCCCTAAATGTGCAGGATAACTTATCCCCGAACCAGATAATCGAAGATTTAAAGAGACAGATTGCAAAGCCTTTCTTCACGGAGATCATCATCCTTCTAGCGTGGAGCATCTAGACGACAAGAAACAGCTTGATTTTCAACCAACAGCCTTTCTCAGTGGAAGCGGCCATAAGGTGCTTTAAGCATGAATCTGCCTTGGTTATTCATAGGGCAAAGAAGAAATATTTCCCTTCAATTTTAGAATGGCATGAACATCTGTTGTAATCCCTCCCCCCTTCCTTTTTCTCTGCTTGTAATTACTTCTGTAACTCTTTTGTTTTAATATATAACCAGTAGGGGCCTTAGCCCCTCCTGTTCCATAAAAAAAAACATTAATGACGGACACACCACGCTGCCGGAGATGGCAGTTTTCTATTCCGCCATGTCGTAGCTCCGTGCCCCAATCCACGCCCCAATTAATCAATGTGCAGTTGCGCCCTAAAATATTTGTTGGTCCTTTTCATCTCCTTTCCTTCCATACGACCTGTGAGGACCTTTGCACTCACAAGGGGGTAAGAGCACACCCTACCTGCTGCAGCAGTGAACAGAGTTGACCAGCAAACACGAGAGGAGAATGGAACAAGAAAGGAACAGAATTACAACAGCAAAGCTGCGGTTTCAGGGTCATGAAAGATGTCAATCAGTAGTTATTGCTTGTAAAATCAATGGACCCTATGGCCTATGGGCACGCATTAGGCGTGCATAATTTGTTTGTTCCATGATCTACCGCTCAGAACATCAGAATATCATATAGAATAAAACAATACAGAATGCAGTGAGCTATACTTAGTCATCCGTCGTTGCCGTGGTGCATGGTGGCGCAAAAATGTTCAGTGAGGATGTGAGATTCTTCGTTGCTACGACTTCATGACTACCACGCCGTAGATAGCAAGTGCGGCTGCTGCAATCATCCCCAGGGCCGAGCAAGCCAGTATGTTGGTGGCCGCGTTGATGACAACTCTGGCTGGACGACCTCCGGACCCGAAGTTCATCAGAAACATGAGCCCGAGCCCGGATGCAAACGCCGAGGTCAGCAGGAACATGCAGGTCTTGTTTGCCGCGGCCTTGTCGTGATTTTTGTCCGAATCTCCAATGAAGCGTCCAAAGATTACCATGACTCCTCCCAGCGACCACGCAGTCACCTGTTTGCCTATGTCAGCCATCCACCCGAGCTGCGTCTCCTGGATCGGGTTCGGGTCTGGATGCACGTCGTTGCTGTCATCTTGCCTGCCTTCAACCGGTTCATCAGCATCGACTTTGGCAGTTGTGCAATGCTCGATGATGAACTGGACCATGGCGGCGAGGGCCACGGAGACGAACGCGGTGAGTATGTAGAATCTGAGGACCACAAATGCCGCCGAGAATGCGGCGACGGCGATCAAGCCGAGCAGGATGACGTTTGCATGCCTGATTGCTCCGACGATGGACCGCCTGTGCACTCTGCTTTCAATCTTCAGCGCCACCATCGAAAGAACCATCAGGAGAACGCTCGTCACGGCTGTGCTGAACATGAACATGATGGCGACGTGGGTGCCGCGGAGGGTGTCGCCGCCGGTGTCTCCCGATTGTTTGTCCAAGGCTGCGAGCGTGCCGACGAGGCCCCCGAACGACGAGGCCATCAAGGCCCCGGTGATCTTAGAGTTGGATTCCATCTCCTTCTCCTGCTCCTTCAACTCGGCCGTGATGTCCGGCTTTGTTGTTCCCTCGCTCCTGCTCTTGACGTACCAGTGGACGCCGGCAACCGTCACTACCACCAACGGAGGGACAGCGAGACCAACGTAGAGGAAAAGCTTGAACGGCATGACCAGCAGCAGGCTGAGTATTGTCAGCGCTGGCAAGGCGATGCAGGCATAGAAGAGGCAGCGAGAGATGATCCGGTGCAAGGAGGCACGGGTCTCCGGAGCCCCCAGCAGCTGCATGCTCAGGAGCATGAACGATAAGCCACAGATGCAAGAAGCGAATGCGAAGAGCATGAGGATGTCGAGGCGCCAGTTCTCCGGGCCCTTTGCCACCGCTGAACTGAAGGAGAGACCGGGGAGCATCACGGTGAAGGAGAGGATGGCCACCACTGCGCCGAGCTGGATGTCTCTCTCGCCCTCTGCTGTGCCACCCTGTTCGTTCCCCACGGTGCTTGTCTCATCCTGCAGAGGCCAATTGCAGCAAGAAGTATCAGTAAAGATGATTAAATCCTAATAATGCATCGGTATCTAGCTGCCAGTAGTCAGTGACTGCGTTAGAAAATGTTTATCACTTGAAAATTCAGAACGAATCACAAAATGACATGCGTGCACTAAAAAGTATGTTCAAGGGTACATCATGTGTACAAAGATAGTAGCTTACAGCAACTCTAATAGTCTCCAATCTAATAGTCTCCCATCCATGCTCAATAAAGTGACCTTTTAATATCGGATTGAGAAAGAGTGCAGGGATTGAGGGTGGATTAATTGCCTAATAGATTTAGGGAAGCAATCCCCTTGGAAAGGATTAACCTAACAAAACCTAAGTTAGAGCCTGTTTGTTTCAGATTATAATCCCTCTAGATTATAAATAAGTTGGATTATGGTCATGCATTTTATGATAAAAAACTACTACGGGACTACAAATAATTTGTGGTCTCCCAAGCTTATTTCAGATTATTATGATCCTAGAGTGGTTCTAGAATGGTATTTTACCCTACTATCCATAGATCATAGTTTAGTTTGTATAATCTAGGAGGGAAACAAACAGAACCTTATTATCGGCCTGCTCCTATATCACTTTTAGGATTATTAAGAGAGGTGCTTTGCAATTCCCGATAAACTCATCCTAATAATCCTTTCTCTTTATTTCTCTCTACACTTGCATATAAACATAATGATAACTCTACTTTCACATCGAAATAACTCAAATATTTAGTTTTCTATAGCACATAAATTCAACACCATTTCAAATTCGAACATAACTTATATGGTCGAAATGCATAAATCACATGTCGATCATCACACACTCTAATTTATATTCCCTTCTAAGTCCCACTCAACAATGACGCTAGAATTTGCGTGTGCATTACCTCCAATCCCACTAGTTTCCATAAACATGATCTTGATTTTTGCTTTCATCTTCTTTGCTTGCACCTCTTGTCCAAGGACTCTCAACTTCTCTTCAATCACCAAATTATGCTCCCCATATGCCACCTTCACTTCTCCAGTGACTTGACCTTCATCCACCTTGATTCCTTTTCATTCTTCCTCATGGCCTACATCTCCTTCTTTGTTATGATCATCTCTTGCACCGCAAACAAGAATACAAGACCATCATTCTCCCTTCTTAATACTCTCCTTCTTTTGTTTCCTTCCCAGAGGTCTTCTTTCATTGGGTGCCTCCAAGCTTGGAGTGCGACTCTCATCATCATAGTCCTCAATGAGTGTCGGTGTTTAGACCCGGCAACTTACCGAGAGGGGTGCCTGAGATAGTATTTTGGTTAATAGGGCTCGTCAAGATCAGGAACTCGAAGGTAAATGTAGACACATGATTTAGACAGGTTCGGGTCGCTGAATAGCGTAATACCCTACGTCCTGTGTGTTGGTTGGATTGAATTGCTTTGGAGGGGGTACATGCCTCGCCTTATATTGCCGGGGGTAGGGTTACAGGTCGGTTGGTTACAAAAATACCAGTCGGATTCAACTAGACGAGTTCTACTCTTATTGCCACGATTACTTTTCCTAATCCTCGACTAGTTCCTGTCTTGCCATGTAGACTACACTGTACTGCACCTACGTCTTGATGTCCAGCCCCATATTTAGGATTGTCCAAACCTTCTGGTGGGCCCATAGATGTATGTACGATAATGAGATCTTCCTAATTATAAACTTGGTGACATCCTGGCCTTTTTTAAGTGGATGGCCATAACTATTTCTATTTATCCACTCTCATTGTGCAGGAGGCTTGGAGCAACAAACAATAGTGCATTAAGTTGGATTCGAATCCCTCTGCTTGTACATAGAGCTCCCGAGTGTTGATCTATCAAATTGAACAATTAATTAGAAAATAAGGAATCAACATTCCATAAGCAAATAACAACTCAATATTTAACATGTGTTACTTACTCGATCTTGAATTGTCACTCCATTTCGCTGGGCACGATCAATATTCTCGATCAACACAACCGTCCCAACGGTTCCAATGCTCTTCAATTGAACTTCGTTGGTGATTGAGTTAATTAATTGATCGGTTAGAGGCTTTCACTATATTTTGGTGAAAATGATCAATAATGCACTTCCAATTTCTCTTTCCCTATGATCGAATCCAAACTCACTCTCCGATATGCTTGCACCCAGTAGTTTCTACCGTAGATATGTCACCCACCAATGACACGTTGACAAATCTCTCCTCCTAGACTTCACTAAGTTGCTACCTTTCTTACACCAACAATTTCCACTTGACTACCACTTCTAGATCACATTTGTCCCTCCATGCTTTGTCTCCCCACATCCACACACTAATAGAGAATTGGCTTTCGATGCGCCCCCTTTTGTCCCAGTTTAAAGTTGGCCCGGGATAAAAGGTTCACCAACCGGGACTAAAGCTCGGTCACTGGTGGAGGGCTCACCAACTGGGACCTTTTATCCCGGTTGCAAAGGCTAGTGTGAAAAAAAGATCCTGAGAGACATTTTATCCCGGTTTGAAACACCAACCGAGATAAAAGACCCCCCCTTTTATCCCGGTTGGTGTTACCAACCGGGATAAAAGGGTCAAGAGCTTTTTATCCCGGTTTGTAATACCAACCGGGATAAAAGGGGGTCATTTATCCCGGTTGGTGTTTCAAACCGGGATAAAAGGGTCCCCAACGAGGTCACTGGAACAGGACTAAATCCGTCGAACCCTTTTATCCTGGTTGGTATTGATAAAAGGGGGTCTTTTGTCCCCCACGAGTTAATACAAAAGGATAGCATCCCCTACATAGTTAGATATGGTGTGTAGGTGGGATGGCAAGGAAGCTACGCGCGAGGCTGGAGGTTGTGGGTTCGAATCCCACGTAGCGCGCACGCGCATATTTCGCGTGAAAAATCGCGTGGGGGGCCTCCTGGGAGCTCGGGATTTATTTTTTTTTGCAGCGTCGGCCGACCCGAGATAAAAGACCCCCCTTTTATCCCGGTTGGTTTATCCCGGATGGATTTTCGGGAGATTTGCACCTTACCAACCGGGACTAAAGGCCAATTCTCTACTAGTGACAACTCCTCAATCACTACCAAAGTTAAATAGGATCTTCATCATTGACTGACATCTTCACTTCACTCAAGTACCTGCACAAACCATAGATAATGAAAACATTTCCAAGGCCAAGACCATGCTCGACAATTTTACTTCATATACCCAATGCCAGTGGAACATTATCTTATCATCCATGTCATGGCAATATCAACCACTAAAGTGGTGGAAATGACTTAGCTTCTCTAGCAACAAGATGTGTTAATATAAGTGAATTGCGCACTGTTCCCTTAAATTTTTGGGTTAAACTATTCACCAATGCTTATAACTTAATGTGGTATCAGGACCAATGCTTACAACTTATATTAGGGTTTTAGAGATCTCGAGTATGAATCATGGCGGTACCATTAAATAAAATAGAGCAAAGTCCATTTCACCTGGTGAACCCGAAAGCCACCCTCAAGGAATCATACACCTCTCATCTATCAAAACAGGTCAACTTAACCCCATGCACCATTTTAAAAGTGGCTTTGAATGTGATTTTAGTTGACATTAGTGGGATCCAAATGTCAGAAAGTCTCACTCCACCATTTCATTTGGGACCCACTTGTCCGTTTCTTTCTCACTCCACCATGTCATCTGGGACCCACTTGTCCATTTCTTTCCCTATCCATCCACCGTGGCTGCCGCTGAGCCGCCCATTGGTTTTATCGGCACGCTCGGCTGGCCTGCTTCTTAATATCAATCTCACCTTCCTCTCCAACCTTAGGAACGTATCTAGTGGAAACCATCTACCCCAGTCCGTGTAACCTTGGAAACTATGAATTAAGGCCACAAGATGTTAATCCAATGGATAGGGTTAAAGGTGGGGGGGTGGGTGGCTGATGCCATGGCGGAGTGAGACAGAAGCGGGGAAGTGGGTCTTGAATGAAATGGGGAAGTGAGACGTGCGG
>NC_028453.1:35429116-35450666 GCF_000263155.2 Setaria italica
GTGGGGGGGCTTAAGCGCAAAATAATCCCACCTCTAACCCTATCCATTAGATTAACATCTTGTGATCTTGATTCATAATTTCCAAGGTTGCACGGGGTAGATGGTTTCCACCAGATACATTCCCTCCAACCTTGTCTCTATGGGATATGCACTGTGCTACTAGGTACATGCCCATGAGCTTCCCTTAGGCCGCCCTCGAGCTCCCTTGTATTCTCCTAAAGCTTCCCTCCAGCCTTTCCTGAGATCCTATCCACCAGCGACAAAGTTGATGGTGGCGCGCGCAAAGTGCTGAGGCAATGGGGCGTTCGACACCAATGGACAGGCCGGTAGGGCCAGTGAGCTAGGGTCATTGCGGTTGCAAGCGACCTCCGCAGCCCTCGATGCTGCTAGGAACCCCATCTAGCTTGTAATCGTTGGTCACGTGCAAGGAACTCCGCCCCCAAGGCCACCTCCGCTGTCCTCGACACCGCAAGGATCCACATCCACCTCCTAGGGGATCGATGCGCTGCCTGTTGTCACTTCCCACCAAATCGAGTTCCCCTGCCCCCTTTTCTTCCCTCCCTCCCACGGCAGCAAACTACTGCTATAGCAAGGGGCTCGACGCCTCCGGGTGAGCAGCTCCGGGACGGGTGATGGTGTCATTGGAGCTTCGCACAGTCATGATGGAAAAGGTTAGGAATCGGTAGAGAGATGAGAGAGGATGGATGCATTGACATGTAGGTCATTATCTGGAAAAAAAGAGAAATGCAGATGGGGACTATTATCAATGTTTAGATTAAAATATTGTATTCTATACTAGATCATTTTCACTACATCTCAATCATAGTATCCAAGCATGACTCTATATCTCAAAACATAGCCATCAAGCTGAACATAATATATGTTTTAAAGAGTACTTGAACAGAGTGGCACTGTCTTCGGTAGTTGCATACTTGTTAGGATCCCTTAAATTTGCCTAACCTACCTGACAAAGGAAGAGCACGTACGAAACGAATGATTGATTCTTCCCTTGCCTTTACCTTAGTTTTTGGGCAAGGTCAGTTCTTTCAATTTTCTTCCCCTGACAACGTTTTCCTGGCGCAACTATATAGGTGCGCTTTGTATATTGAGACTGCTAGCAAGGTTTATCTTAATTAGAAACTAAACATGGTATCCCCAGTCTCAGCAGCGCCATGGCGCATGGATCATGGATGAATTTCGCACCGTTGTCGATGTGGAGCATCTTTTCTTGGCATTTGTCGAGAAGAGGTGAAGGAACACCGTACCTTTGTTCCCCACATCACATGCCGCACCTAGATTCTATACCCCTACTTCTGTTCCACTCGTGAATGCAGGTGCGGGGTTATTCACGGTTTCTTGTTTGCCAACGCGGCTGCTGTATTCGGTGGGCTCCGGCCCTCACCACCGGCCTCCGGCGTCCAAGCGCCATTAATCATGACGAGGCCTGATGACTTACCGGCCGGTGGCCGGTGGTTTTGCCTGATATTTCAGCAAACTGTAGAGGAACGACTAAGCATGCGTGCACATGCTGAGCGCGTACCTGGCCTTGTGCGCCGGGTGTTCCTGATGCAGGCCTCTCAGTCTCCGTCGCGGTTCTCTCCGTCTCGGAAGATGAACTCGAAGCTGCAATTGCACAGTTTATTCGTGAAATCCTTGGAGAGACAAGGTAGCTGGCTGGCGCGTGAACCAGCATCGATTGGAGGTGTGGTCCTCACCTTGGCTTGGATCCTTATCAGTGGGCACGGCATCGATCTGGATCTTGACCTCATCTGCCATGGTCGTGGTTGGAGCTTCCCCCCTGCAGCAACTATATGTCAAAATCACAAGCAATTAGACCAAGAATTTTATTTTTAAGAACGTGTACATAAAAGGTTTGCATGTAGCACAACAAGAAAGATAAAGAATAGTTTATATTATGATCTTGAGATCGAATTAACAGCCCAGGCAATTGGGAGAACATGGACAGATCAGATGAACCAAAACACACATGGCATATCACATGCATACACTCTGGTCGTCATAGCATCAACTTGAATCAGGAAAGAGAATCAACGGATCGATTAACAGGCGAAACCAAAACAAATTGAATTCAGTAGCTTTTGATCTACGAAGTGGCGACAAATCGGAAGGAAGGAAAGTTGTAAGAAATATTAAGCACTCACCTAATAATGCGATCCCTGCAGCTCTGCTGTTGCGGAGCAAGGCCTGTCGATGGCTAATACAACCAAGGCAAATCAACGCATCCTATCGTATGGTGTCCTACTTATGATGGTCGATCATAAGCCACAGTAGAAGTACTATTTTTCATCAAAGAAAAAAAGAACAAATCCTTAGCCATGAAGTTTAGCCCCGTCTTCTAATGCCTGTGCGGACTTTTCTTCTATGGTTATAAAATAAGTATTTTGTCTCTAGACGGTTAGACGTGATAAAAGGACCACACACTGAGGTTTAACAAACTAGCAACGCATGCAATGACGTAATAGGCACAGGATACTGAAGATTAGTAGCAAGGTAAGATAAAATGAGACTCGAAAAAGAATTAATTGATTTCATAAAGGAAAAATGCTGGAAAAATGGCTCATGGAGAGGCTTATTTAATGAAATTCCAAAGCAAGAGTGCATGTTTTAGAGTATATTTGGTAGTTGTAGATACATGTATCATAGACTACCATATATATCCAATGAAGCCTTGCCCTCCAAGTCTTGTACTCAATATATATCGGCTGAAAGGCTCAATGCAATACAACCAATCCATCTATTATACATAATCTATTCCTCCTACATGGTATCACGAGTTTTTTTTTTCAGATCTAACCCGTATCTTCCTCTGCCCACCGCGCCGCCCCTGGGGAGATCGATCTCCACCAGGGGCAGCGCTCTTGTTTTGCGGCGGATCTTATTGATCCGGCTGCCATCGTTGCGTCAAGCAGCAACGGATCGTGAAGGAACTCATCTTGGGTGCAATCGTCCGTAGGCTTGCTGGGTTGCCGTGCAGCTCAGCGCCGTCATCGCCCTCGCTTCCCTCGGAAGTCGAGATGCCTCCGCTTCGCTGTGTCAGGCTGCTAACCGGGCCAGTCTATGTGGAGGACGTCGACCACGTTGTTGCTCCGTGCAGCCTGCGGGATCTGCGGCCGTGAGGCCGTGCTCCTCAAGCCGCCGTAGGAGGGACCTCGCCTTGGGGCTGCATGCACTGCTGGGAAAGCCCCATCAATACCAGTTCGTAACCTCTTTTAGTACCGGTTGCGCAACCGGTATATCTAGTTCGGTACTAAAGGGGGGGGCCTTTAGTACTGGTTGAAATATCTAGTACTAAAGGGGGTCCTTTAGTACCGGTTGGGGAGACCAACTGGTACTAAATTGGTTGCCATGTCACGCGAGGCCGATGATGTATCAAGGGAGGATGAAGTTTCTAACCTTTAGAACACTTGAATGAGTGAAATCCGCACAAAATGGTCTTCAATCCGGCAGCACCTCCCCTATGACTCCAAGGATAGGATGAAGCCCGAGCTGTGGTGAATGGCTCGGGTAGGAGGAAGAAGAAGGCGGATTTATAGGAGGGAAGTTAGTACCGGGTGGAGGCTGCACCCGGTACTAAAGGTTGCATATTAGTACCGGGTAGAGCCAACACCCGGTACTAAAGGCTCGATGGCACATTAGTACCGGGTGGAGACTCCAACCGATACTAATGTGCAACCTTTAGTACCGGTTGGAGCCCCCAACCGGTATTAAAGGGGGTCACGGGAGGCTCCTGGGGAACTATTCATTAGGCTCGGTACTAATGCTCACATTAGTACCAGGCCCAGTTGCAACTGGCACTAATGCAATGGACAAAAGGTTAATTTTCCAGTAGTGATGTGCGTCCTTGCCGGCCATGCTCCAATGGCAGACTCTCTCAGCCGTAGTGCGTCTGGCCGTTGCCTATCCCTCCCCTTCTCTATCGTGCTTTTGTGCAGAAGGAAAAAACAAGAAGGTGGAGCTAAGGGCTACATGCACATAAGGTTGTATAGGAGAAGTTGCTGCTGTATTTTTTTTCTCGATCAGAAATCGGGTTTACGTCGCCCGCCACTGTATCGACTCCGCATGCCTATTCCTCTACATCGTCACCGGCTGTTCTTCTTTAACACCTGTGTGGCCCGGGCTAGCGTGCAGTGCGCATAGGGGCACCACCCGTAGTGCCACCAGGCCCCTCCGCCATACGATCTCCACGCCAGTCGTCCTCGACATCGTCGCCATGGCTCCGATCTGCACGACATCATCATCCACCGTCTGGTAGTTGCGCCCTCGATCTGATCAGCCAATCAGTGCACGGTCGTGACACGTGCGGATTTGGGACAGTTGTCTTGAGTACGCGTGCACCTCCATCAACATGACAGTTGTGGCTGTGCCGCCTCTTTGAGCAGCAACGCCGCCCTCTATGGTCCTCTTGCCATTGCATCATCATCACCGTCGACAACATCTGCGACCTTGTCCATGACTATGTCAGTGTGTGCATCGCACGCATGGTCTTCGTCAAGCTATTCAAGTTCTTCATCGTCTCCTTCGAGCTTCGCCTCCGCGTCATCCGGATCATTAGGCCTTGCGCCAGATCATTCTGGTCTATCTCCTCACTTCATCCATCACCACCTCGTTGCCAGCGTCTCCGTCTCATCTCCACCTTGTTCGTCTACTCTGGCAATGTGGGCTGCATCATCACCTTCTACCTGTTGACGCAAAAATCGGGCGGTGACCTTCGCATACTAACACACGAAACTTGAGAGATCTACTTCGCTCAAGTACAGATTGTAACCCTCTCGATCCAAGGCGTGCCAGTCAATTTGACCTGCTAATTGAAAAGGGCAAAGAAGACATTAAATTCGAGAGCGAATCGGCTGATGTTCCGCTTAGCTCCAGGAGATCGTAACAGCCGGGTAGCCGATACAGAAATAGACGATCAGCTAGGTTAGCCGATGTATGCGTAATCAATGTAAAGGAACTATTGAAATGCAACCTAAATAATGCTACACGAACAACACTTCAAATAGATCTTAATCAGCTATAGAACAGTTCTTGATTGAAAAACAGGATAAGAAGCCGATCGGAACCTATTCCAAGCTGGATAGTGGTGATAAAAGCTAAAGCAACAAGATTTAAACAAATAAACTTGCAGATCTAGCAAATATCGATAACTTGATGAAAAAATTTAGACGAAACAATAGCGATGCGTCGGAAGTTAAAGCCTAGAAATTACTCGATAAACGCGGAACTTACGATCCAGCCGAATGTCAAGATGATGCAGCCCTGCTAGCTTCAAAGAACTCATGAAGAAAACGAGAACTTTGGTGAAGTCGCCGACTTGAAAGTAAATTATGAATAAAGTAGATTTGTTTGTTTGTATGTGTACATGTTTTTCAGACCTCACAGGGTTTCTATTTATATCCTAAACTCAAGACTCCTAGTCCTAGTCAATTACGGCGCAATACAATATCTGTAACTAAAGAAATAAACTTATCTAAATAAAACAACTCGTACAAGAGAGTCAGAAACGAATTTGGCTTCCCTCGACCAACTCTACATCCATTGTCTTGCAATATCTTCACCGATCAAGACTCTCTTGCCTTTTAATGGTCTAACCTCAATATCTCCGATCGGCTGGAATCCTCTTGCTCGCATCGGCTGGGTCCCCGTTACCCTTCATCGGCTGACACCTCCCGTCCTCATCGGCTGGGTCTCCGTCACCTTTTATCGGCTGACACCTCCCATCCTCATCGGCTGAGTCTCTGTCACCTTTCATCGGCTGAACCTTTGTGACTCTATCAACCGTTTTCACTAGCCGTTGTCCTTCTGTCATGCATCAGCATCTTTGCTTCCTTTTGATGCCAGTTTTGACACATGTCAAAAAACGGTGTCAACACATGCCCCCCAGTTTCGGAGTGAAATATATCTTTCGCTTCTGAAATTCTCTCGGCCATGATTTACTTCCCTGAGAAAGCGCTGATGAACAACAGCTTCTCGTATTTCGCGCGGACAGCGGATGAAATGCCATACATACCCTTCACGGGCAAGACTATAAATCCACGGCCATCATCTTCCTCCTCTAATCCAACAAGAAGCTCTCTCAAGCGAACAAAGATCTGATCCAGACCAACCTTGATCAAATCAGAGATTACATTCCCTCGAATGTCAAGCTGGTTTTATTTGCAATCAACTCTGCAAGTTCAAGTCAGCAGGTGCAACAATCGGCCATTCAAGCACGAGGCCTTCGACTTTTGTTTTCAATTCTTGAAAGTAAATTGACTACTCTGGAAGCCAGAAGGGATCAGCTTCTGCAAGAACTGAGCCAGATCACCAATGAGATTAACATAACCACAACTCAACTAGGACACCATCCAGGCCTACTTCAACAAAGAGAACAAGTAATCGCTAATCTTCAAGATGAAGACAACCAAGCTCGCCTGCGTGCGATAAAATCAATCCAAGGTTTTCTTGGGTTCGATGTAATGTCTTGTTGTACCTTGATAACTTAGAGATTGCAGATATTATTTGTTCTAAGGGAGACGCATATTGCGTCGGCCATGTATCACCTGACGTACCGAACTGAAATCGGCTTACTTGTATCTCATCGGCTATTAGCATGTTTGCTTTCCTTCTTTTTGTACTGAAGGCGATACAATCAGTATTGGCTATAACGGTCCGAAGCTTTAAGCCATCGGCTATGCATCTACCCATATACTGGGGTAGTATTTCTTTAAGTATTTCCCGTTTAAGGCTCTAACGAATTCTTCCCCTTCAAATGTCTCTAGAATATATGCATTGCCCGGAGCACACTGATTTACCCGATATGGTCCTTCCCGCGTGGGTGACCATTTTCCGTATTTAGGATCTTTAGACCCTATCGGCAACACTAATTTCTAGACCAGATCTCCCTAGGAAAACTCTTTGACTTTGACCTTCTTATCATACCATCTGGCCACTCTCTTTTTATTTTCTTCAATACTGATCAAAGCCCTTAGCCGATGACTTGCTAGATCCTCCAACTCACCTTTCATCAGGATTGAGTAATCATCGGTTGTCAATTGATACTGCAATGATATACGTCTTGATCCCGTCTTTAATTCCCAAGGCAAAACCGCTTCATGCCCATAAACCAACTGATAAGGGGATACTTTTGTAGCACCATGACAGGCCATCCGATATGCCCACAAAGATTCATTTAGTGTAACATGCCAATGTCTTGGTTGCTCCTCAATCTTCCTCTTGATTAACTTGATAATTCCTTTGTTGGATGCTTCAGCCTGACCATTTGCTTGAGCATAATAAGGAGAAGAATTTAATAATTTAATCCCTATACTGGCAGCAAATTCATCAAATCCCACTGAGGTGAACATAGTCCCTTGATCGGTTGTAATAGTCCGAGGGATACCGAACCGATAGATAATGTGCTCTTTAACAAAGTCGATCATGTTTGCCGATGTCACATTCTTCAAAGGAATCACTTCAACCCACTTTGTAAAATAATGTGTTGCTACCAATATGAACTTGTGGCCCTCACTTGATGATGGATAGATCTGGCTGATCAAGTCAATTCCCCAACCCCTGAATGGCCACGGCTTAATTATAGGATTCATAGCTGATGCCGGAGCTCTCTGTACATTGCCAAACCTTTGGCAATCTTGACAATCCTTGTAATACTTGAAGTAATCTTCAAGGATAGTTAGCCAGTAGTACCCATTATTTCTGACAATCCATTTCATTTTAAAGGCCGATTGATGAGCCCGACAAACTCCTTCATGAATTTCGCCCATTAAGCTTTTTGATTCTTCAATGCCAAGGCACTCGAGCAAGACCCCATCAATCGTCTGATAATATAAATCATCCCCTAGTAACACATATTTTATGGCCTGAAGACGTACTCATATGTCAACCTTTTTGGATGGATCCCTTAAATAATCGGCCATTTCTTTCCTCCAATCATCAACCATCGGCTCTAAGGCCATAGCACCACAAATCGGCCGATACCCGGAAGCACTTTGAGCGAGTCTGTTAGCCTCTTCATTGTAAGATTTGGGAATATGCTCAATGGTCACGCTGTTGAATTCCTTAAGTAACTGGAGGCACTCTTCATGGTAGACTCTCAAAATGTCATCCATGCATTCATATTCTCCAGTTAAATGATTGACGACCAGCATAGAATCCCCAAATATTTCAACAGCATCAGCTTTAATCTCTCTCAACAGCTTGATGCCCTTTAAAACAGCTTCATATTCAACCTGATTATTGGTAGCGGTAGCATCAATAGGCAACGAAAACTCATAGTTTGCCCCCTGTGGCGACACAAGCACTATGCCGATCCCTGAGCTGATTCCACATGAAGATCCATCAAAGAATAAAGTCCATGGAACTGGTTCCACGACAGCAACCTCTGGACCACAGTGCTGAACAACAAAATCGGCCATGACTTGTCCTTTAACAGCTTTAGCCGATTCATACTTCAAGTCAAATTCTGAGAGAGCCAAAATCCATTTTCCGATTTTTCCTATTCAAAATTGGCAACGAAAACATATATTTGACAACATCATCTTTGCATACGACGACGCATTCAGCTGATAATAGATAATGTCTAAGCTTAGTGCAGGAGAAATACAAGCATAAGCACAACCTTTCGATCGGAGAATACCTGGTCTCCGCATCCAAAAGTCTCCTGCTCACATAATAAATCATCCGTTCCTTACCCTCAAACTCCTGAACAAGGGCCGATCCGACGGCACGCTCATCAGCTGATAAGTACAACTTGAACGGCTTATGTTACTGGGGTGGTACCAACACTGGAGGTGACACTAAGTACCGCTTGATTTCATCTAATGCCTTTTGTTGTTCCACTCCCCAAACAAATTCTCGATCAACCTTTAATTTTAACAACAAACTGAATGGCTGAATTCTTCCAGACAAGTTTGATATGAACCTTCGAATGAAATTAATCTTGCCGATCAATGACTGAAACTCAGTTTTATTTTTCGGAGCAACAACCTTGTTAATGGCACCAATGATCCTCTGACTAACCTCGATGCCACGTTCATGTACCATGAAACCCAAGAACTGTCCAGCCGATACGCCAAAAGCACACCTATTTGGATTCATCTTCAGTCCATACTTCCTTGTGCACTCCAGAACCCTGCGTAAATCGGCCAAATGCTCCTAGTATCGTTTTGATTTAACCACAACATCATCGACGTAAATCTCTACTATCTTGTCGATGAGTTCATGGAAAATATAGTTCATGGCCCGTTGATATGTAGCCCCAACATTCTTCAATCCAAAAGTCATGATGATCCACTCAAACAAGCCGACGTGCCTAGGACACCTAAAGGCTATTTTGGAAATATCTTCTTCCGCCATAAATATCTGGTTATACCCAGCATTATCATCCATGAAACTAATAACTTTTTGCCCTGCAGCAGCATCTATTAGTACATCGCCTACTGGCATCGGATAACCATCCATCAGTGTGGCTTTTTTGAGATCCCTAAAATTAATACAAACTCGTAGCTTTCCATTCTTCTTGTATACATGGACAACATTAGAAATCCGTTCAGCATAACGACACTGCCTGATGAAGTTAGCTTCAATTAATCTTGTAATCTCAGTTTTAATATCATGCAACACTTTTGGATTACAACACCGCGCAGGCTGCTAATACGGCCGATACCCTGGCTTTATAGGCAACCGATGTTCAACAATAGATCGATCTAAGCCAGGCATTTCATAATATTCCCAAGCAAAGGAATCTTTAAACTCCCTAAGTAACTTAATCAATTCTTGCTTATACTCAGGATCTAACTTAGCACTAATGTACGTCGGCCTTGGCTTGCTGCCATCTCCAAGATCTACCTGCTCTAATTCATTGGCCGACGTAAACCCGTGCCCAAGCTTCCCATTATCTTCAACGAATTCATCCATCAAGATGATTCTTCTAAGCCGACTGCTTGGATCGGCTGTAGTCCAAAATCGAACACCTTCAAGAAGTCTATATCCTAGGCTTTGCCAGATATAAAACTTACTTGTTCACAGCTCCACTGCTAGGCATCGGCTGCGGCAATGCTGAAAGAGGAATCAACAGGGACAACTTCCATTGAATCGCTGATCCACTGGATGAGGCATTGATGCATCATAGATGGGATATAGCAATTGGCATGAATCCAATCTTGACCTAAGAGCATGTTATATGACCCTTTACCATTAATGATGAAAAATGTGGTAGGTAAGGTCTTACTTCCAACCGTCAAATCAACGCAGAGTGCCCCCCGAGCTGGTGAGATGTTTCCTTCAAAGTCTTTCAGCATCATATCCATTTTTGTCAAATCTTCTTTGCCCTTTCCAAGCTTGCGAAACATGGCATATAGCATGATATTTACCGCCGCACCTTCATCCACCAGCAGCTTGGTAACTAGCCTCCCATTAACCTGTCCTTTGAGGAACAAAGCTTTTAAGTGCCAACAATTTTCATCCTTAGGCTTCTCAAAGGTAGCCGGCATCGGCTCTAAGGTTAACTGCACCATCCCTCGCTCTGCTTCCGATACTTCACTATGATCAGCTGGAGCCATAAACTCCATCGGCAGAATGAAGACCATGTTGATATCTGCAGCCGATTTATGGTTATCATCCACATTATCAGCTTTCATTTTGACGTGCCATACTTGGGATTTGACTCCTTTCCTCTCTAAGCCATATTTTTCTTCTTCTTCTCGCTATTCCCACTAACGCAAGCGCCGAACTCTTCTCTATTGGGACTTGGTCAAACCTTCTGGGCACCACCATGCTGTGATGCACGCGACCGCTCTGGTTTGTGACACATCAGCTCCTCATCAGGGACTCTTTCATTGGCCCTTTCTTCCAGCCAATTAGGTACACCAATTCTGCCCCCCAGCCGATCATGCACTGGAATATGCCTATCACCATAATCAGATCTATTTCTGATGATCGGCTTGCAATTTCTATCATCAAAGCATAGCCTCTTGAACGATCGACTATCTTGACACAACCTATTGCACTCAAGGCAGTCCTCTTCTGCTCATAAGGGCGCACTTCCTAGTTTGACATCCAATGCACAAGCTGACTTAGACTTTCAAACTCTTGCAATGCGTATTTTTCTTTGATGTGAGGCAAGAGTCGTTGAAAGGCTACTTCAGCTAGTTGGCTATCACTTAGGACCAAACTATAGCATTTGTTTCTGACTTCTCTGAATCTTTGTATAGACCCAGATATTGACTCATCACTCCTCTACCTCAAACCACTCAGATCCATGAGCTTCATCTCATGAACTCCGGCAAAGAAGTATTTATGAAACTGCTTCTTCAGATCGGCATAGAAAATAATAGAATCTGATAGAAGTTACGTGAACCACGCAAAGGCCAATCAAAACAAAGACGATGAGAATAGCCGAACCTTCAACGCATCCTTCGCAATTGCTTCTCCACATTGAATAATGAATCGATTGACGTGCTCCACCATAGAAGTATCATCTTGTCCAGAGAACTTGGTAAAGTCAGGTACTTTATACCGATGGGGAAAGGGAAGCAGATCATAAGCAAGTGGATACAGCGTTCTGTACATGTAAGTCTGTTGCGTAGGTTTTAACCCGAACTAATCTTGCATTACTTCAGCTATCTTTGCAGCCCAATCTACCTGCTGGTGTGCAGTCTGTGGCTGTTAGTCGATGTCGTGATGCTGGGAGAAGCCACGAACCACCCAGTGTGCCTTGTGCTGGGCAAGGGACCCATCAGCATGGAACTTATGCCGGAAGATCCTCTTGCCCGACATGACATTGGCACCCGGCGGCTGCAGGACGAGGCACCAGGTGTCATTGTCGATGAGGGTCTGAACTCGTCGACCATGGCAGCACACCAGTTGGCATCAGCTAGAGCGCTGCGATAGTTCACCAAAATCAGAGAGGGCGGAGAAGAAGTCGAGGCTGTCATGCCCTGGTAGTGGACCCGCTGGATTGCCCCAGTCATAGAATGAGTGACAGGGCGAGGAGGGATAGGTGGTGATGAGGACGGTGCAGGAGGTGCCACGGCCGTGGGCACCGCGGACGTGGGGGAGGGTACCGTGGGCACTGGCCCGACCGGTCGGAGCGCTCGTCGGTACGGTCGGAGCGCTCGCTGGTACGGTCGGGGCGCTTGTCCGATCGGTTGGAGCGCCCGCCGGAGTGATTGGGGTGCTCGCCCAACCGGTCGGGGCGCTCGTGGGAGCGGTCAGGGGAGGCTCGCCCTACCATTCGGAGCGTTCACTGGTGAAAGAGAGAGCGGCGTCCCGCCCGCAGACGGAGCGGGGTACACGATCGGTCCATGTACCAAGATGGCGGGGTCGTCATCAGGGAGTTCCTGCAAAACAACGGGTGAGGGCTGCGGCTGCTCCACGTTCGAGGACAGGACGACCGAGGTGGGAGCAGGAGCATCAGAGGCGCTGGACAAGAGGAAGTTGAGCTGCACCGGTGAGTGGGGTGGGAGGAGAAGGGGAAAACGGACTCGTCGAAGACAACATGGCGAGAGATGATGACTCGATGAGGGGACAAGTCAAGGCACCGGTACCCCTTGTGAGGGGAGGGATAACCGAGGAAGACACAGGCTGTGGAACGAGGAGCAAGCTTGTGGAGTGTCGTGGCTGAGAGGTTAGAGTAACAAAGACAACCAAATACATGTAAGTGAGAGTACTCGGGAAGCTGGAAATAGAGGAGGCGGTAGGGAATGTCATTCTGAATGGCAAAGCAGGGGCGCCGGTTCAGAAGATAGGTGGCGGTGGCGAGTGCCTAGGCCCAGTATGGGGCAGCCATGGAGGCGTGAATGAGCAAGTTGTGAGTCACGTTATTAAGGGTGCGTAGGACACGCTCAGCTTTCCCATTTTGGGAAGAAGTACAGGGACACGAGAGACGCAAGTGGATACCCCGAGAAGTCAAAAAAGATGTGAGAGGCTTATTGACAAACTCAGTCCCATTGTCAGCTTAGACGCTTCGAACGGGAAGACTAAACTACGTATGAGCATAGGCGCAAAAGGCAGTGATGTGTGAGGTGACTTCAGACTTGTGAACTAGAGGAAACGTCCAACAAAAATGCAAGAAGTCATCCAAAATGACTATGTAGTAGCGATAACCAAAAATTCTAGCAACGGGAGAAGTCCAAACATCATAGTGAATTAACTCAAAAGGATCAGAGTTGCGAGAGCTAGAATGTGAGAAAGGTAACTGCACATGTTTCCCTAACTGACATGAATGACATAGAGTGTGACTGTCTTTATTATAGGCAATAGATGAAGTATGTCTAAGTGTAGCTATGGCGGCAGGACTAGAATGACCAAGACAGAGATGCGACAAACTAGAGGAGATGGCGAGGCCGGCGTGGGGTGCTGCAAAGCTAGCTACCGGAGGCATGGTGTAAAGATCGCTGGCGCTATTGCAGCGAAGGATCATGCGTCTGGTCAAAAAATCCTTGACAAAGAAACCAAAAGCGTCAAACTCTATGGTGCAGTTATCATCCTTAGTAAACTGACGAACAGAAATCAAATTACGAATTAAAGAAGGGACAACAAGGACATTGTTAAGGTGAAAGTGGGAGGTGGGGGGTGGAGTTGCCACAGCACATGATGGGAAGGGTGTGACTTTTACCGACAGTAATGGAGGAGTGAGAGAGAGTTAGGCGGGAATGAAGAATACCGTCCGAAGATGACATGTGGCTAGAAGCACATGAGTCAACAACCCAGCTGTCGTCCTGCAGCGCCATCTGGTACAAGGCAGCAACCAGTTCTTCCTAGTCCTAGGTTGGTGCCTGAGTGGGCGCCTGTACGGGGGTGTAGGCGGCGTGGGCTTGCGGAGGGGGGCCGAGGAGGCCAAGGGCGCCGACACGTCAGCCCCCACCGCCTTGACCGCCGGTTGGCTAGAAACCCGGGACGTCGTAGGAGCCAGGCCCCGGACTGAAGCAAAACCACGGGCCGATGGGCCGTAGGGTCCCTCCACTGCCAGGGGCGCCTAGAAGCTATCGCCACCCTTCTTCTGCTGCCACTTCTTCTTGCCGCCGCCGCCGCCAGTGCGGCCGCCGCTGCCGCCGTCGCCAGTCTGGACAGAACCAGACGACGGGCGACACCCACCCGTACAGTTCGAGGATGAAGATGATGAAGGGTTCCCGGCGAGAAGGGCGGTGGAGTTGGATATCTTCTCCTCATTGGCTAGGTGAAGTTCCTTCACAGAGAGCATGTCCCGCGCCTAGGCGAAGGATAGGAAGCTGGCGGTGGAGTTAGCGATGTCGTCGACGGTGTTGGAGAAGCGCGGGTTGAGACTGTGGAGGAGGTTCAGGACAAGTTGGGAGTCCTGAACGGGCTGGCTGACGTCACGGAGGGCGTCAGCGAGGGTCTTCATATGGCTGCAGTACTCGGTGATGGAGGAGTCACCCTGTGTCATGGAGTGGAAGTCATGGCTGAGGAAGATCGCCTGGGACTGCTTGTTGGCACGAAAGAGGCCCTCGATGGCAAGCCAAAGATCCCGAGCGGTATGATCGTCATCGGTCATGGCAAGGTCGAGGACGGAGTCATCGACAGAGCCGAAGAACTAGGAGCGGACGCAGCAATCCGCTTGATATCGGTCGGGGTCCTGGGGACGAGGCACCACTGTGGGGTTGATGTGCGACTTGAGGCCTAACTTGCCGCACATGAACTTGAAGAAGGACGCCCACTTGGTGTAGACGGAGGACATCATCATCAATGTCATGGGAATGTAAGACTTGACAGAGACGGTTGCGTAGGGGTGGATTACGGGTGGTGGTGCATGAATAAGATGCAAACCGCCACCAGGGGAAGTGCCACCGTCGGCGCCAAGAGGAGGGCTGGGGGTGGCACAAGGGCACCACCGCCGACGTCGGGAGGAGGCGGACTAGGAGGCGGCGGCACAAGGACACCACCGCCGGCGCCAACAGGTGCGCCAGACGGTGGCACAGAGCCACCAGCAGGGGTGGTGGCGTCAACGGACACGGAAAAGTCGGCGGAGGAGAGGGTGGCCATGGCGCGTGGCAGGGAGGGGGCGTACGCGACAGAAGGTGCAACGGAGGGGGGGCGGTAGCGCAGCAGAAGGGGCACCACCCTAGGGTTACACATGGGATAGGAGGGAGGCGCTAGGGAGAGGAAAGGAGGCCCACAATATAATCTCGTGATACCATGTAGAGAAGTACATGGGAAACACCACACACCCTAACGGGGGGTGACCTCTATATATATGGCCAATATGGCTTGGAGTACAAGAAATACATCAAGTGTACAAGGAAAGGATAAATACATCCTAATATACACATATACTTCCTAATAAATTCATTTGAAAAAAATATGAAACCAATTGCATTAAATTTGTAAAATCAAGCCCATGCTATTGGTAGCTAGTTTGATGTTATTTAGATCTTCTAAATTTAGCTTTCTTGGAGTTTTTACCTAGATGTAATGGCAATTAATTTATGTTGTGTCATATCTCGTTGTCTTCAGACCCGAGCTACAACCCGGAAGACTCTCAAGACCCCGACTACACCAAGGGGGATCCCAACGTCTACGAACAAGGTGTCATTTCACTTCCAATCATATAGATCCTATGCATGCTTAGTTGCTAGCGCTTTATTTATGGTGCTTGGATGATGATTGATTGCATAGCCTATGTTTCTAGTCATGCCTTGATAATTGTTTATCCTATTTTCTTTGTTACCTACTTGTGGACTAGCTATCGACCCCTAGCTAGTTCACCTTATTATATCCATATACATGCTTTTGAGTTATGGATGGACATATGCCATGATTTTGGTGATGGGATTCCTTGTACGCTCTCGCATGTGTTTTGGGTGAGTGTGATTCCTTGACATGTTTTGGCGGGAGCGAGCCACGGTTGGTACTGAGGAGGGCCTTTCCAAGGGAGAGCATTATGGACTCTCTCCACGCCCTGTACCTGTGGCGGGTACCTTGTTTGACATTGAGGAGAAGGTGGCATACTTGTACGTTGCAGGTACTTTGGTACATAGTTGTGGAGTTGAGTGCTCGCTCTCAGCCCCTAAGGACCGAGTCAGTTTACCACCAGTCATAGTATCTATTTTTGTATATATCGTTCACCTTGTTATGGGAGGGGTTCGATCCGAGACTAGTGGTGGATAGTGCTTAGCCTGTAGGCGGATTGGAGGATCAATGTAAGGAGTTCAAGGAGTTGACCTGCTTTGACCAAACTGCACCGTGACGTGGGTAGGTTTCATAGCTTCGACGTCCTCAACTGGTGATGACGTGCCCTGCAGTTAAGGACGGTTCTAGACTTGAGGAAATATGAGAGTTCTAGCCACCTACTAGGTCTTCGGTCATTAGATGGGGTTTGGACAGCTGATCCCCGTTCACGCTCCATCCATGCCAGTATAGATGTACAACCTCTGTAGAGTGTATAAACCTATAGCTATAGCCCGTGTCCACTGGTTATGGACAGCACTGTTGACTGCTACTTCTGACTAGATTTATATTATACTTCTACCTTTCCTTTTTTGAGATAGGTTGGCGTTTGCCGTTGAGATATGAGGGAAGGGAGTTCTCACATCCCCTAGTGTGTTTGGGTGCTGGATTCTTGGGTGAAGGATCAGGTGATTTGTGACGACTTCCTTGATGTGAGGTGTTGACCTCGGAGATGGTATTGCTTTAATGCATTCTTGATTGCTGCTGTCTACTGTTGCACATACCTTTACAGCCATATATATGTTGATCCATGCATATAGTATTATTCCCCCGTTTCCTTGGCTTGATGCTTTTGGAAGTTGACATGGCATACCCGCTTCTCGGGTAGATGGTGGCTTTTCAGAGTCGGAGCCCGACTACGACTTCGACAATGATGGATGGGAAGACTAGAGAAGGTCCCTCGCTCAAGTCGCCTCTGGAGATGTTGTTCACCACGCTATGCGTTTTCGCTGCGTAGATGTTTTACCTTTCATGATTCAGTCCTAATGGACTTGTACCGGCATGAGCCGAAGTGTTGTACTTAATATTTATAATATTATTACTCTGTTGCTACTCTATTTTTCTGTGTTGGTACGGATTATACTATCTGAGATAGGGATTCGCACATGATAGCCTTCCTAGGACTATTAGGAGGTGCGTAGGTTTGAATTCTCAGAAATGGAGATTCGGCCTGTTTCAGCTGGTATTAGAGCCATACTTGATTGTAGGATGATCTATGCGCTTGTAGTTTTCAAACTGACGCGCTAACTGCCGCCAACATTTTGTAGATCTTGTCATAAAGATCTCAATGATGTAATCGGATTTGAAAATAGATATGATTGACGAGAGAGTAATGATTAATTAAAGAACATAGCCTTATTTTTCTTCTCAATGACATCAACGATTGCATCGTCCGTGAAAGCGATATTTCAATCTACCTGCATGGACCCACACACACCTCCGTAGGGTGTGCAATGACCGGTGCCGACGAGCCATGCAACAATAATTATGTCAGTACAGTGCAAGGTCACACAGAATTGTATTAGTACGGGTAGGGGTCACGCGATCCATGTTGGCGCGACAGGTCACGCGATAATGTGTTCCTTTCAGAAACCCCTTCCGTTACCACACTAAGTCAAACAAAACATTTCCATCAAAGCATACACTACTAAAATATAACAACTTATAGTTGCCTAAGGTTCCAAAGGATTCTATTTTACCTAGAGGATTCTTCTACGTTGCATTGTTATCATTTAAAGTCTAAACTGGTAGAGGATTCTTCCTCATATGATGGCTGACAAACAACGATGCTAATGGGAAGAAGAGGTTACTCCAACTAACCGTTGAATTGATGGAACTATTTTTCTAAAAAAAATAGTGTAGGCATTTCTCTGACAAGTAATGCTACTACAAACAAATTCTATATGAAAAAAACCTCAACTTACATGCTGATGTGGAAAGCAACAACCATGAATGATGATTTAATTTATAAGAGGATGAAGTGTGGACCAGAGTTTTTAATTTCGCTTTAAACTTTTTTCAGCCTCCTTCAAAATCATTGAAATTCGTGAAATTTTGTGAAATTCAGAATTTTTAGGCCAAATTTATGACCAATTTGAGAAAAAATAATTATTTACAAGCTTATCGAATGTGTACATGGTGGGAACTTTGATTGAGCATGCATGTTAGTCGTTTTTATGCCCCTGTGTAGATGCTTTTTTATGTTTGTGCCATCCGTTTAATTCTTTTACTATTTTTATGTACATGAAAACACATGTGTGTGCCTCCAACGGAGAATCGACCTTTCGTCCCGCATGCTAATACCAGCCAAAACTATACTTGGAACTAATACTTGTATAGTACAGGGCCTAACAGCTACCTATCGAATACTAGTTTGTGACGTTGATAACACCAACCAGTACTAATGAACACACTCAAAATATCACGTGTCTAATGAACACACTCAAAATATCACGTGTTTGGAGGTACGCTCACAATCAACACACTCACTCACTCAGCATGCATGTTCTCGTGGTGCGCATGGGAACTAAGAAGGCATTTGCAAATGGCAGGGGAAGTAGCAACTAACTTAGTTTTAGGTGAAAGAATGTCTACACCTATCACCTATATGCCACCGAAAGGTGAAAGCCAACTAACCCAATGCAAATTTAGAAAGCAATGGTTATGAAATGAACACTGTCCAAACGAAGCACATTTTGGTTATTTTTGTTCGTGCGGCGTACTAGGCCGTAGACGGAACAAATCCATCAGAGCGATAAATTGTTGTCCGGGAAGTTTCCTTGGAAGAATCCCTTTTTATACCTATCTTCTTTGCCCATTTGATAATGATGAAGTGTCGAATTGAATAAACTGGCCAGCTGATAGATTCTTTGCCTCATAGTTAATTAATGTGAAAGAATCATCCGACATGGCAATAAGCCAATAATCCTATCAACCCACGCGCTTTCTTGGCCGCTTCTGCAAATTGCAAAGCAACATCGGGTCACCAGCAGGTCAAGTCAACACACGGAGATAAGAGATTAGCTAAAGATGCAGTTGCAAAGCAACATCTCCCCGACTCCCCGGCCGGCCTAATCCATTTCCAACCGACCGGTGTCCATTTCCAAACAACGCGGTGGCGCTGCGGCGGCGTCGTTAGATCGAGGATGATATTTCGCATGATCTGCTCATCGTCTTCCGCGCAACAAGTGGGTGGGTTAATTTGTCAGCTGCGGTTTCCTCAGCTGCTTCCGGGGTGAGGCACTCGCAGGAATCTGCATTGCAATTGGGTAATGGGTGGGTGTTGGGGTGCCGTTCCGGGAAACTGCGGTACGGTGGGAACTGAGAATTTACCACACGGCCGGCCGGCCAGGGTGACGGATCATTACATGGGACACGAACGCGTTCAGAAAGCAGTACGGGTGGGCATCATCATCAGCAGGCTGGGGGTGGTGTGTCTGGAGCTCAGCTGCCGGCCGCTTCGAGAAACAGTAGAGCTGGGTTAAAGCCGGTTCATAATTTCATCGCACTGTTACCAAAACTGCCATATTATCTTTTTAATAAAATAAAACTGTCACTCTCAATGTATAGTTTCATTGCACAATGTCATAGGCAGCCTGTATCATTTAATTTTTATGTAGAGTTATGATCAAATGTGTCATGTTACGAAACTAGAACATCCTCAGTGCAAGTTTCATTGAATTTCATGGGACTTGATAATTGTACCAGGTGGGTTTCATGGGATGAAACTTCTCTTTCCTCTCTCTTCATAATTAGGTTGCCAAGTCAGCAAAATTACTGATGTGCCATAGAATTTAATGCACACGAAACCCTCGATGATACCCATTGAAAATGGCATAAGAAAACCAATGTTGGTTGTATGTTGTAGCTTACCAAAGTCACCTAATGTAGCTTTTGTATAACTTATCTTTGGAATAGTTGATGCCATGTATTTTGATATTATACAACTTAAAAAATGTATGGCCTACTGAATGTTGGTTTAATGGACCCAAAGGTTATGGTCATGCTCGTGTGTTTGAATTTAGAAATGAACAAGCAAAATAGGCATTTTGGTCCCTCAATTTTGCTCCAAGGGTCAAGTTCGTCCCTCAACTTTGAAATCGACCAGTCTAGTCCCTCAACTTTTGTCTGTGGTCAAACTCGTCCTTATCAGCTGGGAGCCCTATTTTAGCATGAGACTAATACGAAAAGTCCTTTTTGCCCTTGGCTCCTTCTTCCTCTCCTCAATTTCCATCATTAAGTGTAATAACAGTATGATCCAAACCAAGTACGAGCACATAAATATTTATACATATTTACTGAGAGAGTATGAATACACATATGTATGTGAGCACAGGCTGATTTTAGGTTTTAGACTATGCATACATATATTGAGTTGTATATATACCAAAAGAGTACGAGTAAATATTTGTTTGAGTACATATTATGTGTTAGTTAACAAATCTATTTTTGCATGTATATGTCAAGGGAATATGAGCACATACATGTCTAGCCTACATGAGCCGAGGGCAAAAAGAATTTTTCGCATTAGTCTCATGCTAACAAAGTGCACCATATCAGCACAAGGACGAGTTTGACCTGAAAACGAAAGTTGAGGGACCAAATTGGCCTATCTGAAAATTGAGGGATGAATTTGACCCTCAGGCTCGGGTTAAAGTTAAGGAACAAAATGCATATTTTGCCAAATGAAAATATTTTTATTTTTAATTCAAACATAATTTTGTATTCGAATTCTTATATGATGTTTCTATTTGAATTCAAATAGAAATGGTAGCTGATCATTCTGCCATCCCAGCATCTTTCCCTACAGTAGGGAAATCATCTTTCCATGTAAGCTTTGTTTGCCCATGTAGAAGCAAAAAAAACATTCCTTACGCTTTTGCGATGCAATGCTAGGGCACGCCGCCCTTTCCCGTCGAAATGGTCCTAGGAACCTTTCCCTACCAAAAACCCGTAGGAAAACAGTTTCCCCACTGCTTTTGAGTGTTTCATTAGGATTTCGAATCCTAGGAAAACAGTTGGATTTCAGTAGTGAGACACGCTCGTCTCTTGGCGTTGGCGGCAACCGATCGAGAGGCCAATGCTTTCTGCCACGGCAGCCCAATAATTCTCGCTTGTCTCAAACGGCCAGGCTGCAGTGAAGGGGGCGGATCGGAGCGGCGTGTGTGGGCCGTGCGCGAGTGGTGATACAAACGCACCAGCAGGTCAAGTCAACACACGGGGACAAGAGAGTAATCATGTTGTTTCCGTGGCGGTGAAGCTGTCGACTCGGCACGCCCGATCTCCGTTGAAGCGAGCGGCACGGTGTGACGCTGCCGCGCGGCGTCCTTGCCGACTCGCCGTCTACAGGCCTTGTAACAGGGATCGGATCGGCGCGAAGCAAGTGGCCGGCCGGGTGCCGCGCGCGGCTTCCTCAGCGGCTTCCGGCCGGGGAAGACAGCGGGGAGGAGATGGAGATAAACCCAACGGAGGCACGAACGCAGGCCAAACCGCGTGCCGGGAGTCACCACCGCTGCCGTCCGACGAGCGACGGGGAAGATGCATGCATTGGACCTCTCAGTATGCATAT
>NC_028453.1:35450766-35610841 GCF_000263155.2 Setaria italica
TTTCTCTTCTTCTTCCTGGCGCACGCTACCCCGGCGCCATCCTCCTAGCGCCATACTCCTAGTGTCGCCCCCGGCCCCCGCGTGCTCGGGGCCCCCGCCGCTCGGCCCGGCCATGCGGGACCACCAGCCGTGCCGGCGCCCTCGGGCTGCGCGCCGCCCCCGGTGGCCGGCCCGTGCCGGGCCCCTGAGCCTACCGCCGCCGAGCCCCGCCTCCGGCCCCTCCTGCGCCGCCCCCCGCGCTGCGCTCCGCGACCCGGCCCCCGCACTACACACTGCCGCCGGCCCCCACTAGACCGCAGAGTACTTGAGGAGGAGCATGAGGAGGAGTTTGACCGCGAGCCCGATGTTTCAACGAGTTCTTGCATGCTCTTGCAAATGCATGGAACACGCTATCACAGATGTGATTCATTGATGTTGCCATCCCTAATTTAATATCCTTTCTTTGTTGAACTAATGGATATTGATTGAGGTGACGTATAATACTACTACTAATTCCACGTAAAATACTATCACGTGGAATGTTTTACTAATTATTGTATCAAAATTTGTGTTTTGCAATTTTTAAAAATATTGTTAAAATCATCTTCTACTCGTATTGATGAATCAAATGAGCTATCATCAGCCATAGGAGTATGCATATCATATCATCAGCCATAGGATTATGGCCTGGTTTGGTTCGGTTGCTTATTTTTAAGCACCCGTCACATCGAATGTTTAGATACTAATTAGGAGTATTAAACGTAGACTATTTACAAAATCCATTATATAAGCGGAGGCTAAATGGCGAGATGAATCTATTAAGCCTAATTAGTCCATGATTTGACAATGTGTTGCTACAGTAAACATTGCTAATGATGGATTAATTAGGCTTAATAGGTTCATCTCGCCGTTTAGCCTCCACTTATGTAATGGGTTTTGTAAATAACTTACGTTTAATACTCCTAATTAGTATCTAAACATTTGATGTGACACTTGCTAAAAAATAAGCAAAGGAACCAAACACCCCCTATGCATGTCATTTTACACTCAGAACGAATAATCAGCTAATTAAGGTTGCCAAACTCCTCCGGAAAAATCAATTAATTAGGCTTATCCTACCCACAGATTCTCTCAAGGCGATTCTTAGGCCCCGTTTTCTTCCACTGACTTATTTTTAGCACCCATCACATCGAGGGGAAAAAACAAAGAAGTAAGAACCAATGCCTATGCCGGAATGTTGCAGCTACGAAAACACAATCACACGCAAGAACGCGTGACTGGCCATACAATCGAATTAAATTACCTGAGGCCTGGGCGAGCAGGGCCGCCCAAGCGCCTGGTCACTAAGATATTTGCAGCCCATATTTCTTAGGTCACTCGCGTCGGCTTGGGCCCATATTGCCACTCCCAAGGCCGCCTGAATAAATGTTACATGGGCCGCGTCGATATTAGTGGAGACAAGAGGTAATTTATGGAAAAATCTAACGCGGTACCAGTCGCGCTCAGCAACAACCGCACGACCTGCGAACGAGCAGGCTGGCCCGTTTGGCCTGCTTTATTTTTTACTGACATGGATCGTGCTTTTTCTTGAATTACACCTCACGATGATGGGCTACATCTGTGTGCACATCGTGGGCCATACATGACGTACGGGTGAGACCATCCAAACCACTCAAAGAAGAATATTCCATTCTGACCTAAAATTTAAACGACCTCATTTGCAATGGTTGTTTCACCTCTTTAAAAATACAATAACTTTCATATGGAGTGTCTATTTTTAATTTCGCTTGTAGCATTGTGTTCCGGACAATTACATCTATAAAACAAGATACATCATCCATATGTTTCGGAATTTTTTATTAGCAATTTATGTTGTATCTAAAGTGCGTATCTATCGGCCAGTCAACAAGGATGGCCCCACCCGTCAGTCTGATAGAAGCTCCGGGCCGGCACCTGATATAAATGCAAGTTCTCCCCCTTCAGCTGACTCCGCCACCCCTTCATCTTCCTTGAGGAAGCCCTGCTCCTCTCCTTCCAAACAGAAAAAACCCCAATCTATTTCGCCCTCGTCCCCTCCACCGATAGTGAACTTCCCCATCGATCCACGCCCCCATGTACCTCGAGCCTTTCAGGTCATCCTGTACGACCCGATGGTCCGTCCAACCCGCCTGTACGCCCCGATGGTCCGTCCAACCCGCCTGTACGCCTACATTGGGGGATGCATGGACATCTACAATGAAGAGCTTGTGATCGCCTACTTCATCCCAAGGTGGCCAAGGAAGATTTTGAGCCAATGGCGGCTGCTATGAGAACTACTTCATCCACTCCCATGGGGTGTGTCTTGCAGAGGCACAGCCTTGCTCCATCGAAGATGCATATGTTAGATTCAATCATCCAGTTGAGAGAGCGGTTCTTGGATCAGATCTTTCAATTCAGTCTGAAATATCAGCTGTACTTTGCTAAGCATGATGAGGGTAGGAATGCTAGGTTTCATGATCTGGATGGAGGAGATTGGATTATGCTTATGGCCTTTCCTGAAGATGCTAGAAACAATTCTGCTATTGTCAAGGCAGTCTCTGGTTTTGGCTTGCTGCATTATTAGCATGACACCAACAACATCGAGCGCGTGGTGGCTAGAATTCTTCTGCATGATGATGCAAAAATTCCTCAAGATGTCACTGTTGATGTTGGGCTACCTCCTCACATTCGTACCTGGACCTTTCCGGTGTTCATTCTCAAGAAGAAGGGTGCGACTATGCTAGCTGATGAGGACCTTGTCCTCCCTAAAGGCCTTCTTCATCCTCTGCCCAATGTTGCTCTAAGGTGGATAGGCCCGATCAATGAGCTTGTTGGTTCCGTTGCTTAGGGTATGGCTGGAGGTTTTAAAGTTGGTGATGATGCTGGGGGTGGCAATATGGAAGATGATCTACAAGATGAAGTGTTATCTGGAGCAGCAACGGATTTTGCAGCTTTTGATCACAACGTTGGGCCTCTCTCTAGCACTGTAACAGCCTTGGCCCCGACAGACGTTCCTGGACAACCTATTTTCACTCCTGATTTTGGCAACGTGGTTCCATCTAATCTAGAAGTGATTTCCCTGCTCAATATTTCTTTTGACATCCCATGCTTTGTTCATTGTTCCATTTTTAATCATCTTTCTAGAATGGATATTGACCTGGATACCCTGATTCCCTCTTATATCTCTAATCATGATGACCTTTTCTCCTTTGCGCAAATCTCTTTTGACCAGACCCCAGTTGCTACGATCATTAGACAAGTCCTTCCTCCACAAGGCGTCAAGCTGGTGCCATATGAGGACTCTGATGATGAGGAAGAAGTAAGGGAGATAGCAGACCCCATCAAAACTTGGTACGGCGATTGCAGTAAAGTACGTGTATTTTTTCAAAATCATCAAAACATATTTTAAGAATTGCGGGTTGATTATAAAAAAGTTGGAAGATTTTTTCAAAAAAAATCATGACGCTTACACAATCACGACGGTCGGAAAAAAACGCCATACTTAAACAAACCGTCGACCATACTTTAGTTATCGTAGATATAAACCAGTATAAAAAAACAGCGGACGCGCGCAACACGCGTTCCATTCGCTCACGAGTGAGGGACGTACAGTACAATATAATCTAGCTGTTCCTCCCCTTTTTTTCTCTCACCTGCATCGTTCGACGACACGCACGCAATGACGCAGCTGGTTCTTGGAACAGGATATGACATGCACAAAACCTACACGACGAGAACCGCCATATAAGGGACCCTGAAACTGAAACATTGTGAGAACACTAGACTTTTTACTATCTCGCAAAGGAAAGAGAAGTGCAGGCAGCAGATGTGCGGACAGGACAAGCCAGCAAGCTGATCGACAAGAGCTCTCGCTAGCGCGATGCTCTTGACCCGGCAGCCGGGTGGCTACGGCTAAGCCACGCACGCCCGCGACGCGCCTGAGCGTTCCAAGGTCGGGATAAGCATCGTCGACCTCGACCTGCCGACTTTGGACTTGGTCGTCGTCAACCACCGCGTCGCGCGCGCGCGGGGGCGCCCACGCGGTATCGCTGGTATTTATCAGGCACGCGGCAATGGCGGCATGGCTCCAGCAAATGTTCCGCGGCGGCATCGGCGGCAGCGGACGGAGCGCGTTCCAACAACGCGTGTTTTGCTTCGATAGCCTCCCGTCGAGGCGAAGGGCGGAGAGGGACGCGTGTCCACGCCTCCACGGCCGCGCCGAGCGCTGCGCGCGCGCGATATCGACGGCGTCCCCATCAGACCACCAATGGTACGATGGCATCCTTGTTTAATTAAGAGTCACAAAAACTTTAAAAGTTAATTATTTTTTAACCGAAGTGAGGAAAACCTTTACCTATTTTTTATAATTTTTTATTTCAGATCATTGAATTCGCTCTCATAAGAAGTTGAATTTTGACGGCTGTCACACTAGTAGATAACTGACCTTCCATCCAAATATTTTTATCCCAGTTAACTTTGGATCCGGGATCAAAGTGACTTTAGTCTCGAATAAAAAATGAGGCACCAACGGGAGGGGCTTTAGTCTCGGTTGTAAAGATCAACCGGGACTAAAGCACCCCCTTAGTCCCAGTTGTAACAGCTAGTGGGACAGGGGCGTTTTGTTCCGGTTGGAAACTCCAACCGGGACTAAAAGTCCCCCTTTAGTCCCGATTGGACTAACCAACCAGGACTAAATCCAACCGGGGAGGTGCTTTAGTCCTAGTTGGTAGCTCCAATCGGACAACCACGTTTTCCACCAGTATCTCCAACAAACCACCAATGGTACAGTGGCATCCCCGTAGGTTGTTTTTGTAAGTCACAAAAAATTTATAAGTTAATTATTTTTTAAATCAAAATCAGCAGGGAAAGCTCCTACCTTTTTTATAACTTTTTATTCCGGATCTATTTAATTCTCGGTGGCATCTCCAACAAACCATCAATGGTACGGTGGCATCCCCGTAAGTTCTTTTTAAGAGTAACAAAACTTTAGAAGTTAATTATTTTTTCAGCGGAATATTAATAAGCATCTCCAATATATTTATATATTCGTTATGTAGTTACATATACGGCCCTAACAGCCACGATCCTAACAGTCGTAAACGGGTTAATTTTTTAATGAGTAAATTGCACCTATTACACGGTGACTCGTAACTTGCATCGTTTTATTCCGTCAAATTGCAAATCGTGCAATCAAGTAGTCTGTTGTGTGTACCCGAAAAAAAAGTAGATTTTTGTGTCAATGTACGGTCCAAGATACGCCATGTCGGTGCTTTTTGCCACGGTGCCACGTCGCCGTGTTGAGACGGGTTAAGCGTGCACGTCGCCAGCATACGAGGGAAATCATGTTGTCATATATATATTTCACATAATCCCCTATGCTCTGATCGTGCCACACCGTTCTGCTACACGGAAGCGAGTCAAAAACGTACTATAAATCAATTTCCATCTCCAACCCCTATGAATCTAGGTGCCTTCGATGCCTGGGTGGCCGGGCAGTTTTCAGGACCTCCAACCCACTGCGCCGTAAGCAGCCACGGCCGTGGCCGCGAACAGTGCGATGGACGACCAGATCAGCACCCTGGCGGCCGGTGCAAGACACGCCCTGGCCGAGTCCGGCGCCGCTGCGAGCAGCATGAACCCGAAGCTGGACACGAACGCCGATGTCAGCACAACCATGACCACCTCCTTACGGACTGCTTCACCATGATCCCCTCTCTCGCCGAGAGCACCTCCGAACACGCTCATGACGGCCCCCAGTGTCGCCGTCGTCACCTTGCTCGCGAGGTCCTCCATCGCCTTGATCCGGGCCTCCTGGCTTTCCTTCTCCCGCAGCTTGCTCCTGCCGCGCCGCCGACCGGGGCGGACGACGACGCAGTGCCGGAGAAGGAAGCAGAGGATAGCCGTGACAGCTAACGGCGCGAACGCCGCGAAAACGCGGTACCGCAGGACCACGAAGGCTGCGGCGAAGGCCGCGGAGGCCAGAAGGCAGAGCAGGACGACGTTGGCAAGCTTGATCGCCGCGACGAGGAGCCGCCGGAGCTGCAGGCTGGTGATCTCCGGCACCTTCTTCGACAGCATCATCACCAACATGCCCGGGATGGCGGTGGCGAACATGAGGAGGATGGAGACATAGGCGGCCGTGGTGACCGCGCCGGGTATCTTGGACGCGCTGGAGAGGACGCCGATGAGGCCGCCGAACGCGGAGTTGGCGACGCATGAGGTGATCTTCCACGCGGCGTCCAGCTCCTCCCTGTGCTCCTCGCGCGCCGCCGCCTCGCTGCCACCGTCAGCACGGAGCCTCAGGTACCAGTACGCCCCGGCGGCCGGCAGCAGGAGCACCACGACCACGGCGAGGCCGATGTAGCGGTAGACGACCCTGCCGGGGAGGAGCGCCAGGAGGCCGAGCAGAGTCAGCACCGAGAGCACGGCGCAAGCGGCGAGCAAGCACTTGGAGGCGGCCCACTGGCTGCCGGAGACAAGGTCCACGCGGAGGCCGTGCATGTTGAGGCTGAGCAGCATGAGAGCAATGCCGCTGAAAAAGGTGGCGAACGACAGCAGCAGCGAGACGGTGAGCCGAACGTTGCCCGGGTGCTTAGCCTCTTGTGGGAGGCAGAGGCACCCCAGAAGCACGGCGAAGCCAAACACGGCGGTGGCTGCGCCCACATCGAGGTTCTCCTTGACCTCGGCTTGGCGGCGTTCCTCCTCCCTCTCGCTTGCCGTAGCAGTCCCGGAGCCCGCCTCCGCCTGAAACGCAAGGTACCAGCTGCTTAGTCCAAACCTGTTGCTCAACCTGCGCACATGAACACGCGTTACCATGGAGGACAAGAGAGGAAGTTCCTATCCAAAATTGAGATGTTTTTTACATTTCTTTTGTGGTTTTAGAATTTATATATGAATCTTTCACATTTTACAGCACTAGAATTGAAAGGCAATCCTATCTAGTGGAACTTAGGCTTTGAGCGAATCATATATTTTTTTTTTGTCTGGTAAAATTAATCTCCCAGACTACCATTTTCATATTATGTTAAAATCAAAATATATGAATAATAAATTAAAAAATATTTTTTGATATTTAACCTTTTATATTTTTAGGGCTCTATCTAGCATTTTGGCCATCACCAGTGACAAGTGGGACTCGTGAGTCACTCGGAGTATACCAGCTTGGTAAACAATTGGTTATCATTAGCATAAGAGTTAAATTACTCTTGTCTGTTTGGTTTTACTTTTTAGGAGCATATAGATGGTCAAACTTTTAAGGAGCTGTTGAGTTGTCACGTGTTTAAGAGATTTCATCGAGGGTCAAGGTATCTTGCGTCGACCAAATATTATCGGTACCAACGTCACTGTCATTGTTCATAACACAGTTCATTAGCTGCACGCGGTCTCGGATCTGCTTGCTGACCATGGTACCAACCAAAATATCATAACACAGTTCATTAACTGCACGCGGTCTCGGATCTGCTTGCTGACCATGGTACCAACCAAAATACCCACCAGGGCACCACATGCCGTGATTCTGACCAAGTCCTCACTCCTGCCTGCAGCATCCTGTTCTGACTTCTGAGACTGACCGTCTTGCTCTTGCTGACTTCCAAGTCAGTCGTTGACAAAAGTGACACAGAGAGCAGTTGGACGACATCCAACAATCCAAATCACCACATCTTTAACTGATGGCTCGTCTAATCATCATATATAAATTCGTTGAATCTGCAGCCCCTTTGTCGCTTTTCTGTCTGTCACGCGCGTGGATGGCCGTGTGTGAGCTGAATCGCTGCACGTAGTTGCGCTTTGTTCGCGTCGCTGGATTCCGTCTTGACGTGAGACGAGAAACAACCGGGCGTACCTGGGACAGCGTCGCCGGAGCCGGCCGCCGTGGCGCCCTGTGAGGAGAACCTCCGGTCATCGCCGTGACCGCCGTCGGCCCCAGCTGGGACGGTAGGAGCGACGACGCGCGCTGCACATAGAACAAAATTATGTATATGAGTCAAGAACAGCTTCGTGGGAAGGTGCAAAGGAAGGACAGCGGACCGAGTTGGTAGCATCGCGTCCGTCGCCATCACTTTCTTTCAAGTTTGAACCGCGTTTGGCTGGGACGGACTACGGAGGGAGTACTACCCAAACTTTCATGCATCTCGCAAAGATCTAGCGCCAACTCACGCTCCCAAAAGGGAAGGTAGCTAGATGTTAGTACACTTCGCAGGTAAGCAATAGGACAGTTCAATTCCGAGCTGTCTGGTCTGCTTCATCCTCCCAAGGCCCGGAACTACTGTAGCTGAATTCTCTCGTTTTGTCGTCGGCACTCGGCACACGATCTATCGCGGCCTAGCTGCCACGCACAGCAAAGGCGCGCACGCCACCGCTTCATCGGTGACCCAACCAACCAAGAAAAGGGGAAGGAAGAAAACTAGCTAGAATGGTTATTGCTTCTTCCTGCCTAGCTCCTAGGTCGGTGACGGCCGGCCAGGCGGCGTTGGCGGCCAAGAGGCGCCGATCAAAGAGGGTTGCTCAGCCGCGGCGCGCCAAAGGCGTGTCGGGGCCGGCTCGGCCGTAATGTTGGAGGCAGGCAGGGAGGGGACGGCCGGCCGGCCTGGGAGTCTCGAGCTGGCGATGCTAGAGCTTCGAATGCCAGCACTGGCGGCTGCCGTATACGTAGGAAGGGAACCTCGGGCTGGCTAAACGTCGCTGATGAGCTAGCTCATGCGGATAGAATGGGAGTTGCGTATCGTATGACAATATAACAAACGCATGAAAGAGTCGCTTAGGCGTTTACCTTGAGCTCCTTTCTTGTGATCTACGAGGCCGGCGTCGCGGCGTTCGTACACGGAACCGGCGGAGCTAGCGCAGATTGCTCGCCGGAGAGGGAGAGACGAAGAGGTGGGCTGTGGCCGTGAAGCCGTGAAAGTGACTCTTATATAGCGAGGAGGAAGCATCGAGGAAATAGACGAGGAATAAATACTTGCAGCTTATTCAGCTGATTTATCAACCACCAAACAATATTTTTCTCTCGTAACAAATCAGCCGTTTCAGCTTTTCAGCTGGCTTATAAGCTGAATCCACTCTTTCTTTCGATGGTAAACTCTCTACTCGGTCTTTTGTTGAGGACACGTACGTGACTTTATGGTTGTATACTCGTATTTAGCTGAGTTTATGAAATGTGGCCAAGTGAAGGACATTTTTTTTTGTTATTTTTTGTTTGTGCGGCGTGCTAGGCGGCCGTGTAAAGGAAACAAATCCGTCGTCAGAGCGATAAAAGTGTTTTAGATCTGCCGGGAATTTTATGTGAAAAGAATCACCCGACATGGCAATCCTATCAGCTCACGCGGTTCCTCCGATCCGTTCCCACGTCTGCCAAATTGCACCAGCCAGGAACGCGGATCAGTCGGCCGCGTCGAGAACGGTAGAACTGGCCGGCCGGTTGAAGAAAACGTCGACGCCGATGCAAAAGCGAGCACGGCCGGCGTCGACGCTTCGTCGGTAAGCAAGCTCAGCTCACTGTGCATGATACTCCACGACCTGGCGATTCAACTACAACCCGGACAGGACAGATCGACACGCTCGTCTATTGGCGGCAACCGAGTGGCCAATGCTCAAGGTACCAGGACCGCACGATAATATACGGTCGCTTTGTCGTCTCAAATGGTCAAGCCGCTGCATGAAAAAGGCCACCAGATCTCAAGTGAACAAACGGAGACAAGAGATTAGCAAAAGATGCAGTATGTAGGTGATCCAATTAATCATGTAGGAGTACATCGATCCTTTGGCGGTGAAGCGGGAGAGAGGTGGCTCAGGCCGTGAATTACGGGAGGTATATACATCCCAATCTTTGCGCGTGGCCATGTACATTCCTGGTATATGGGTCCAAAGACAACGCGTACAACCTATGAATAATTCTTGGTGGACCCAGGCGCTTGAGAAGCTTTGCTTTCAAGCAGAGCCGCTCGCGCGTGTCGTCGCCAATGTCGTCGGGCTCTGGAAGGTAGCTCTTCGGCACTAGGCAGCACGAATGAAGCCCGCCCACAGCGTTATGGATTACGTAGAAACTTCCAGTTTAGCACCAGCAGGTTTCGGTCGTAGGGGCCGCGTCGAGAAGAGGAGATCGAACGAAAGAAAACTCGGGAATGGCTAGCTATCAATCGAAAAATGTGTGCAGCGTCAGTGCCAATAGCGAGGAGGAAGCATCGAGGAACAAGATGATGGCCAAACTGTCAATGGCATGTGGTTGCGAAGAATTATGGGCCCAGGTTTTAATTTGGTTAGTTTACCATCTAGCCTTTATAGTGGCAAATACTCGGAGCCACTCTTTATTCGGGTGGTATAGACGTATAGTCTTTACTCGGTCTTTTGGTGAGGACATGTGACAGGAATGAAGGTGCTAAAACTGCGGGATACATAACTGAGTTTATGAAATGGACAATTGGCCAAGTGAAGAGCATTTTGGTTTTTTTTTGTTTGTGCGGCGTGCTAGGCCGGCCGTAAACGAAAACAAATCCGTCAGAGCGCTAATTTTTTTTTAGGACAGATATTAGGCCTGCCAGGAAGTTTCCTAGGAGGAATCACTTTTTGTATCCATCTTCTTTTGTTCGTTTGATCAGGAAGCATCGAATTCAAATTATTTTATTATTCTACCGAGCTGATGGAGCTGATATATAGATTCTTTGCCACATTCTTACGTGAAAAGAGTCATGTATATCCGACGCGCCAATCCCACCAACTCACGCGCTTTCTCCGCTCCCGCTCCCTGCACATTATCGGATGGATTGTTAACGCACCACCCAAGTAAAGCTTCTTCCAACAATTAGAGTCATCCAACAATTAGAGTCAACCACTAGTTCATAGCAATAAAAATGGTAGAAGAGCAATGTTCAAAATAGCGGGCTATAGAAGCATTGTAGCGATTTTTGGCAACTGCCACTACAACATCGTTGTACTAAATAGTGGGCTATAGCGACGCTATAGCAAAATATAGCGGAGCTATAGTAGCTGAGAAGAACTCTCCGCTAAATATCGTAGTCCGCTATTTAGAACATTGCATAAGAGACAACTTGTCCAATGATTTAACTCTTAGCATATAGCTTAAAATATAAATGGATCCACATACCAGCCCACATAGTCTTGGAATATGTGTATGAGACTATCTCCTGATCAAGAGATAGTTCTTCTCTCTTTCACCTAGATAAAATATTATATTTTAATCCTACGAGGGAGCTGACATGCCACCGGAGGAGGCCTAGCCAGGAAGAATATCTCTACACTTCATTGGCCGCGTCGTGAACAGCAGAAAACGTCTCAAGGTGAAGCTTCACGCCGGTTACGGCCCCGGACATCGATCAGGACAGGCATGCTCGTCTCTCGGTAGCAACCGAGAGGCCAGTGCTTTGATCTGCTACCTTACCATAGATTTATAATGCTCGCTCGTCTCGAACGGCCAGGCTGCATTGAAGGGGACGAATCGGGGAGGCGTGTGTGGGCCGGGCGCGAGTGGTGGTGATACAACGCACCAGCAGGAGGTAAAGTCAACACACGGGAACGAGATTATTGGTCATGCTGTTTCCTTGGCGGTGAAGCAGGCGGCTCGGCACGCGCGATCTCCCGTTGCAGCGACACGGTGCCGCTACCGCTGCCGCACGGCCTTGCCGACTTGCCGTCTACAGGTCTTGTAACAGGATATCAGATCGACGTGCAGGATCAGTGGCCGGCCGGTGCCGCGTGCGGCTTCCTCAGCGGCTTCCGGGGAAGACAGCGGGGAGGAGATGGAGATAGACCCGACGGAGGCACGAATGCAGGCTGTGTCTCTCCGAGAGACTAAATTGAGATGTGCCATAGTCTATTTATGGTGAGTGATTGAATGGTTGACTTTTCTGATTAAGTTAATATTTCATATGTGTATGTTTATGCTAACGGCTAACCGGAGGTGTTGTGTTGTGGTGTGTGTAAAACATATCTTGTGTGCTGTGTCTCTTGGTTTGTGATGTGCAGGTGTAGGATGCGACATGGCGGTCGACGGCATGAGGTGAAGGTCAAGTGAAAGGTTCATACCGATGTACTAGGGCTGTGAAGGGTGTATACGAGTAGGCTTGGACCGAGGGACCCAAGGAGTCCGGATGGAGTCATGGGCGATCCACATGGTGCACGGAAGAGCAAGAGTACACGGACGGGATGGAGACGGTGTCGGTCGAGTCAAGCGGGACGGAGGCAAGTCGAGTAGGCGGCCTGGGAGCCAAGAGCGAAAGACTTGGAGGCGTCGAAGGCTTGACGGAGGCCGGGCACGCGTCGACATCGGTGAGTCACGTCGTGCGCGGCGTGCAAGAGGGTTTGACCGGTTTAACCTCAAAATCAGGGGTGAGTCACACCAGCGGGGTGTGCAAGAGAGTTTGATCGGTTTGGCCACAAAATCGGGGGATGAGTTCGGAGGATGCGTGGGATCATCGCGAAGGTTGCGTCGAGACGAAGCGAAGTCGTGAAGGCACCGGGCCTGTCTGATGTACGAGGAAAAAGTTGGATGATTTTACCCCTGAGGTATTTGGGTTGTATGCTTAATGTAAGGGCATTTTGAACATTTGTCAAATGTCTATATATGAGTGGGCTGTTGGGGTAGCTACATCTCTGGTTGTTGGGAGGGGACTTCTCATTTGGTTTGTGAGAGCCTTTAGGGAAGAGAGAGGGAGAGAGATGAGGGATCTTTGATTTGATATTTTTGCCATCTTAGCTTTGTTTGTGCCTAAGAGTGGCTTGTAATCGGATATGGTGGAGTAATCTAAGAATCAATTGCGTGCTCAATTACTTCTCCATCTTAAAATCTGAGTTTTATCTTTTTGGGATTTTTGAAGGTATTTTTGGGGAATTTTTGTTCTTCGTGTTTGAGCTCAAATCTTGCGAGGTTTGTTGGGGGAATTTGTACCTAGGACCCTTTGAGCAACTTTGACGTATTTTCCACCTCCAATCCCTCTCGGATTTGGCTCGATTAGGTTTTTCTAAAACTCATTTCTCTTCTGTTCTTAGTCAAATATATGAAATTCATTGTAAAGTCTTGATCTTTTGGAGAGATTTGGACAAAGATTCACCGTGTATATGTGAAGTTATAGCTGTAGTTTCGTTCGCTTTGAACCCCGTTTGACTCATTTTCAAGTTTAAGTTCATGGAGTTTTCTTGAGCTCTTTGTGCCCCTCTCCAAATCCTTTGAATCTGGTGACCAATTCTTAGGCTTTTGAAGTGAGCCTTTGGGAATAGCCTTGGTATGTTGTTGTGAGCCTATGGTTCAAATTTTATGATTTTTGAAGATCGTTTGATCGAGTTTTAGAATTTTCCAACTTTTTCATACAGGCTATTTTTGGAGTTGTGGAAAATTCCGGAGATTTTTACGGATTCTCCGGAGAATTTTTTGAAAAATTCCATAGGGTGCGGATTCTCCGAAGATTTGTGCGGATTTTTTGGAAGTTGCGGATTCTCCGGAGAGTTTTGCGGAGTTTTCGAACTTTTGTATTGGTTCTCTCTCATTTTGCGACACTTGCTTGGGTTCATTTTGCTTTCGTCAGTCTCTAAATTAGTTCCTAGCACTATTTCTAAGTCCATTAATTCTTGCATAGCTAAAGAGGATTTGATATTACTAGAAAAAAAGTTTGTGGATTGGTTAGAAATTTAAACCGAGTTTCTTTGGAAAAATTTAAATCGGCTCCCGCTCGGCCTCACCTTCCCTCTTCCACACGACCGACAACGGCGGACAGGGCAGGCACGGCGCCGTTCCAGGAAACCTCGAGGATAAAAACTGAGAAGTGAGAAGCAATGTCTCCTATGCCGAAAAGTTTGCAGATGCGGAAAAGCGCTGTACATTCATGCCGCCAGCCCGGCCACATCGGAGCCTGCCTGCCTGAGAGGCAGCGAGCATGGCTGCTCAAGCGCCTAGTCCACTAAGATATTTTGCAGCCCATATTTCTTAGGTCGCTCACGTTGGCTTGGGCCCATATCACGACTACCAAGGCCGCCTGAATAAATATTACATGGGCCGCGGGGGAGATGATCAAGCTGAACGAGTCGATCGGTCTCCATTTTCAAGTGTAATCTTTGCTACTGGACATTGCTCAATGTTAAATTTTTTTATGATGGACACTGCTCAACTTAGTCGTTGCTAATCGACACTATTCTAGGCCCCGTTTGGATCATTGGAATTGAATTCCATCCTAATAATCATAATTTAGACACAAATTAATTAAGCTAATATAATTGTATGTGGAATATAGTTGTATATTATAGTTGGTGATATGGGAGAGATACTTATATGCTGCACTTCTACTATAGAGAAGCGAGTCCAAGAGCGTGCTATAAGAATTGAATTCCATTCTAATAACCATAATCTATAGAATCAATTTCCATCTCCCACCCCATGAATTTAAGATAGGCTTATATCTAAACTTTGGAAAGTTGTGGAATGCCACATTCCAACATAAATTAGCCTACTCCATTAAATAGATTCCAATTCCTTCAAAATGAAGGAACCCAAACAGGACCTTATAGTATTTGCAACTACACTATGACACTATAATAATAATTTTTCTATAGTAGAGGAAAAGAAGAAATTAAAAATGACAAAAACTGCCCCTGCCAGCAAGCGCACCAGGCAACCTTGGCCCCCCTTCCTTGTTCACCTTGGTTTATTTCTGCTAAATTTTTCACAGCCTAAGGACCCCCTTCCAACTTCAACCTTGAACTTTCTAGCCGCTGATGATACGGACTCTCTGTATGTGCACCTGTGAAAATGACTATTATCATTTCATATCCAGCCTCAACTCCTGCGCTCCCTCCTCAAAATAAACCATCCTGATACAACAAATACTAGTTCTGCAAGAAAAAAACCGTACACATACTTCGATTCGCTCAGATCTCTATTAAGCGTATCCAGAAAATCTGCTATAAAGTATTTGTTTGTTGTTCTACACAGTCAGGACCATACTTAGGACCAAAAGGTTGTGGCTGCGTACTTGAGGCCTCCAACATTTCTATTGTTGATCATAGGAACCTTGATGCACATGGTAGCAGTACTACTAAGGTTGTGAGTTTCATCACGCGCCATAAGTTCAGAGGCTGTGGAAGCTCACCTCTATGAAGCAACAAAACTAGTAGTCTTTATTATTTGTAAGGAAAGTTCACTCTCAACCCACTGTAGGCGCATCACTCCGAATTCTTTTGGACTTCTGGTTTAGTCTTTGACTAACAAACAATAAAATGATACAACTGATTTCTATGATGATATTCTTGGAATGCTTTAAATAAATAGTTTCGGCTTGAGATAGCGGAATCAGTTTTTTTCTTGGCTAACAACATTAGCAGCTGAGCAACTTTCTACAATCAAATCACATTAGTACTAATGCTAGCATGGCCGGGTTACTAACAGGTGCTAAAAGGTTCCCGAGGACTACCAAATTTAGATCCGGTCCTAGCATTAATGCCGGGTCCAATTCATTCCAAGATTTTTGTTAGGGATCGATATCTCATTTTCTACTAGTGAGGATGAAGCATTGAAGCTGGAGAGATATTCTCAGCTGGATTATCTGAGGTTCCTTCTCAATTATAAAATTAGGGTGGTCTTCTCTCCGCAGGCGGAGTCTATGATGGGAGATCGTTCATGCCTCTTTAGATGAGAGGCTGCCAAAGCTCACCTCATGAAGCAACAAAACCGGTAGTGTTTTATTTATTACTGGAAAGTCCACTCTCAACCCATGGTGGGATCATTATTCCAATTCTTTTGGACTTGGGGTTTGGTTTTTGACTAATGAACAATTAAATGATATAACTGGGATCTTGGATCTGGCCGCGTGTTGTATTATTGTAATTACAAAGTACTTTCAGTCTCAATTACCCCTTTCCCCTCTCATTTCACGGGCATATATCTTTTTCCCTACCGCATGGAGATTGAAACCGTTTTTGCCTATAAAAGGTCCAAGACAGAATGAGCAGGGCAAGCCATAAAAGAAATACCAAGCAAGCCACACAAATAGACTCTCGGAGAGGGCAGCATGGAGAGTGGCAATATGGTATCCGGTGTGGTGGCGCTGGTGACCATAACGGTGGCTTGGGCGGGGGATGCCGCGAAACTTGTTTTTTTGGTTCACTTTTTGGTCCATGTTCGAGTGGCACAAGCTCATCATCATCATGGCCGTGTTACGGGTGAGTAATTGATTGTGCGGCTTGGAGTCATTCAATGGCTCTACGTACCCTTTCATCTCTGAGATCTTTCGACGTTGCCTTCTCGTTTGCTTAATATGTTGTTGTTCCCCTCGCAAAAAAAATAATATGCTGTTGTTCTTAAGTCATGTAATATGAATTATGTATGAATCGTACCGGGACATGGATGGTATGGAGAACGATTTTGTTGTATCATTCTATCTTATTATTACTAATTGAAGGTTTCTTTTGAAGCCTCCCTATGAAGCCACCTAGAATCCTATGTGGACACTCTAGAAAAAGAGAGAAGTTTTAGAAATTCTCACAAAAAGCAAAACATCTCACATCTATTATCGGATCTATTATATTTTCTAAAAACTTATCCACCGCGAAGGACCTCTAGTCTAATGGTTAGAGAACCGTGAAGCACCCAGCAGGCCTGGGTTTGACTCCCGTGGGAGCGAATTAAATGGGTCTAGAGTAAAAAATTATAAAAAAAATAGGTAGGAGCTTCCCCTGCTGACTTCGGTCAAAAAAATTACCCACCTACCATTATGAAAATAGTTTAAAGGAACCCTAAATATATATTTAAATTACCCACTTACGCTATTATTAAAAAATAATTTTAAATAATCCCTAAATTTGTTTCCAAATTGCCACACTAAGAGTGCTTTTGCGGTGCAAGGAAAAAATATATTATGTATGAAAATGTTAAATAATAGTTAATAACTAAAATCTTTCATAATTGGATTAAGATAATAAGTGTATATCTATATAAGCATTGCATGAGAATATTCAACAAATGAAAGAGAATTTTAACTATGTGCTCATATTTTTTCAATCGAAGAATCTCATTAATTCTCACAAGGCACGCTAGGAAAAAAGATAAATCCTAAAATTCTCACAAATATTAGAAACATCTAGGTATATCAATCTGGTAGACAACCACTGTCACTGTAGAAGTTATTCTAAATTAAACCAGTGAATCTATATCTAAATTACCCACATCTATCGTAATAAAAATAATATAAAGTAACTCCATAATCTTTATCTAAATTACCTATGCATGTATAAAAAATAACTTAAAATACCCTTCTACATTTGTATCTAAGTTACCAGTGTATGTTGTAATTAAAAATAACCTAAAATAAACACCTAAATCTTAATCTCATTATCTGCATTCTCATTATACAGAAATATCCAAAAGTAAACCAATATATGATTCGACATATATATATTTTTATCATTGTTAATATAGAAATACTAAGTTAATGTATATATGCATGATGGGTGTCACCATGTAGTTTTATATATGTATGAGAGAAAAGGATGAAAAATATATGATTTTCATGTTAAGTATCTAAGTTAATGGAGGTGAGATGCAAAATGAAAAAAGTGTCAATATGGATGAAAAATGTATAGAGTAATTAAAAGTTAATCACAACCAAGCAAGAGATAAATACACATCTATATGAGTATTGTGTTAGAATATTAAATGAGATGGTCGTAGGTAACAATTTTGATTTTTAAGTAAGGGGTCTAATTTTTAAATAACTATCTAACACAATGACTTCTAAAATTATTAGCTCAGTGCGGGAGCACTGCGATCAATACTACGTGGGTTTCATTGTATCTCTTCCCACTCCCGTCTCCTACAGCCAAGCCGTGGATGTTCTGGATGCTGGATGCTGATGTGAGACTGAGAGCCAGACCACCACCACGCACAGTAGCTTGAAAAATGGAATCATTTAAAGGCACAGAATTTTATTCCCAAACCGAAATAAAAATAGGGAACGCATATAGATGGAAACATAGCTAAAGTACAATCATGTTCATATGGAAATAAAATATTTTGCTGCGTAATTTTTCATCCTTCAAATAACTCTTGCAACATCTCCTCGAGCTCCTGAGGAGTGAGAGTGATTCCTTCGGTGATTACAGTACTATCCTGCAAGTATTCTGTAAAGCTTGGATTGACTTTCTCGATGACAGCTTTCCGCAGCCTTGTCCTCAGCTCAGGATCCGGAACCTTCCAGAGCTTCTGGGTACTGTAGACTTTGTGAAACTCAGACTCGAACTTGGGCAAGGAGGAGTATCTTCCTAGGCAAAGTGGCGCAGGACTGTGCAAGCATGAAAGGACTGGTGACCAAGACACTTGCAGATATATCTGTATGTAGTTGTCGATTTTGGTAGCGAGAACGGGCATATGGAACTTCATATCGGGCATTGGAAGAAACTGCTGCTGCACAAAGTACAAGTTGTTGATCAAGAACAGGTACCGGAGGCTCTGGTTTGGGAACGATTGCGACTCTTCATCAAGCTTTCCTTCAAGACAGGATAGCATCTCCAGTTTGAGGCTGGCTAAAGTACCAATGCTGCCAATCGCAGGCGCACATTTACGGAGCTTGGCAGCTTCGTATACAATTCGATGCAATGACCCGTAATCAGTCTGGAGCAGGTTGGTGTAGTTTAGTACGGAACGAGTCATCCTGTGAATGTGGGATGATCCATGGAGTACGCTGTGATTGCCCCACGAGTCTGAGTCGCTGCCGCCGCCGCCGCCGTCGTCATCCTCCTCCGTTGATGACATGACACAAGCCCTAACCTCTTCCATGGTGTTCCACACGGCCTCATCCAATCTGGCCAGTTTTGCTGACAAGAGACTGAACAGCTCGTCGTGTACGCTTGCAACCTCCGCGGAGGTTGCCGGACGAAGCTCTGCAATGCCGCGTATCCTGGTGAGAGCGCCGCGTACCTGTATCAGTGCCTGCAGCCTCTGAGCTGGCAGTGCCCCATCATCAACGGTAGCCGTCCGTGGTGGTGCTGGAGCAACCAGAGAGTCAACAAACGGGAGCATCTTGGATATCGCTGCACCAGCAAAACGTGTGAAATTTTGCTGGTCCGGCGTGCCGCTCACCTCCTCCCAGTAGCGCCGATGCATTACGCAGAAAAAATTCCCAGCTGGAGCTGGAGTAGCACCATTGTTCCGGAAGTACGAATAGGTGTGCAGGATTTCAGCTAGAGCCCTTAGCCACGTCGCCGTGCGATGCCGGAGCTGGCGTGAGCTCCCGGCATCAGAGTCAGCGTCGGCGGCGTGAAGAACCCAGCCGACGTCCAGCTGCCTTAGCAACCTATCCATGTCCCGGTCGTCGTGTCCATTGTTGATGCTGCAGTTGCTGGCGCCGCAGGATTCCTCGGAGCCCAACATGGTCAGTAGCACTTCTTGGTAGAACAACCAGAAGAGATCGCTAGGCGCATGGGACTCGCGATCGGACGACAGCCGAGAGGAACCCGAGCTGCTGCCACTGCTTGTAGCGTCAGAAATCCGTCGGATGGCGTTGTTGCAGGCAGCAGCAGATGCGAGCAAACTCGTGCGGTAGATCCGAGGTCCGACGCGGATGGATGAGCGACCCCCAACCTCCATGATGCTTCTTCCGGACTCGTGCTACCGCGCGCGACCTAAAGTCCTAACCACCAGCGATCCCAATTCTCTCGCACATCACGTGTATAAACCTATCGAGACTGAGAAAAGAAATGATTTGATCAAGGAGTGGGTGGCAGGTACCTGAGCCTGAGGCGCCGGTGACAGTGGTGTAGGTTCTTGATCCGATCGCCCGATAGCTCCAAGCCTCTAACCTCCAACCAAGGGCATATATATAATATAATAAGCAAGCAAACGAAGAACTGCAGCGCGGAGACCAAACCATCGTTGACCCGCGGTCAGCGCGGGGATATCATTAATTCGTCACCTCACCGGAAACAACTTTTCTGACTTTTTCCAACACGTCTTTTGTGTAGGCAGGAGCCATTGACTATTAAATTGCACCATCCTCTCTCTCCTTCAAACTACAAGACAGAAATGTTCCAGTCAAATGAACTTTCCTGCCGGCTACCCTACGGGCTTACGATGAATCTGGCCCATGAATACTACGAAGGGAGGCGCACCTGGGGCTCCTGTATAATCTTTCGTAATTGGATGAAAATAATAAAAATATATCTATATAAGTGTTATGTTAAAATATTTAACAAATGAAAAGGAGTTTGAGCTATGTGCTTTTTTTCTCGTTAGATTGAATCTGCATTAATTCTCAAAAGACACGCTAGGAAAAAGATAAATCCTAAAATTCTCACGAAGATCAAATCTTACTGCATGTTGCCTCATTTTTAACTCCCCATTTTCATCTGCCGTGCCACCGGAGAATAAATGAATTAGATGATCCATCTGCAAACATACAACAACCTACATTACTATACGACTAAAAAGCAGGTTACTAATATGCATTATTGATTTATTTCGAAATACCAATATAAATACATTTTGCAAAATTACCCACCAAAATCACATCATCTTAGCATGCAAGACATTCTACACGGCAAGAAGATGTTACCATTTCCAAGTCAAACCCTACCCAAAGTCTACCCACTTCAAATCCTAGTAAAATAACGAAATGGAGGAAAACTAATTAGCTAGAGTGGAGGGGTTACCTTCCCGGAACAATCTCCTTTGTTTCTCCTTCAAATCGGGTGAGGAATGAAGTGGACATAGAGGGGAAGGAGGAGGGGAGGCGCTATATGAGGGAGAGAGCTCGAGCTAGGGTTTGAGGAAGAGGAAGGGAAGTGAGAAGGAAGAAAGGGTGGGCCGTGACCATGCACCTATACAAGGCTTAGTCACGCTAGTCCGTTTGGCGAGCATACGGTGTGACTAAGCCTTCGCCACGTCACGTGCCACGCGGCTGCCGCGTCAACGTGAATAGCGCGATGGGTACATTAGTCGTGCTATATAGTTTGGTGTAATTAAATGGGCTCCACTTGAAAATTTGGTTCAGTTGAGGTTTTTAAAATTTTAGATTAAAAATGGTTTAAATAAAAAAATCCCCGAAATGGCACGAGCATGACAAGTCCCCACCTGTACTGCGCCAGTGTACCGCAGTCGCCACTCGCCACTCGCCGGAGTCTCAGGCCGCACGCCGACGCCGACCCTCGCGGCCTCGCCAACGCCGACCCCCTCAGCCTCGCCAACGCCGCCACCTCCTAGCTCCTCGCTCGCTACCACGCCGTAGCTGGTTCTCCGCCCCCGCCACCCGGCCTTCCACCTCGCCCGACGCCGCCGTCTCCTCGCCACTCGGTCGCACGGCCGTGTGGCCACGCCGCTGGTCCCCTGCTCTGGCGGCAGGCAAACAGGTGCCCTGTTCTTCCATCGCCCTGGCAGAATCGAATGCATTTTTGTGTGTTGAGTATTCCCATTGAAGTTCTGATCTGCTTTTCCGCTGTAGATGACTAGTCTCCTACTTGTTGGGCGCATGGCATGAAGCAAAATGTGGGTAAAACAGAAAGAATTCTGATTCAATTACGAAATGTACGGAAATCACCGGGTCTAGAAATTCAATTCGTACATACTCCACTAAGGCAGTAACCTAACCAAAATCAATTAGGTTCCTTTTTTTCATATTTAATGTGGTCAAATCGGTTTCCATTTATCATAGTATCTGAAGTTTTAATAGACCAAGATAACCAAATCGCATTACCCGTACTAATAGAATGTCCATCCCTATCACAGGGTAGCAAGTATACTAGTATTCAGGTTTGATGTCTTGAGGTTCACATTCATCACCATTATTTGGTGACATTGTCATTGGATCGTTTCTTAGATTTCGTGATGCTGTTGGCTATCATTGTTATGTCTTCATAGGTTTGCATTCACGAATTGCCTGATTCTTGCCCTCTGATTTTTTTGAATTTCCTTTGCAGTCACTGATGGATGATTTTTTCTACTAATAAATTAACCCATCTTGAATCTTCAAGAACCTGCATATGAAGACCAAGAAAACAGTGAAAGGATCATCTTGCAAGAAGGGCAAGTTGACTGATGGTCCAATTAGTAAAGATGCTTCAGAAATGGATCCATGTTATAAACTTTTCCTGGAACATTTAAGCAAAGATGGGAATACCTATGTCCTTGATGTGCCAAATGGGGACCATGGCATGCCTGTTTCTGTACGGTATGAGGAAGATGATACATCCTACGGGAACACAAATGGCAAAAATGGCCCCAATTCTCCCAATGGTTCACTGCATAAAAGTTGGGGTGTTCCAAATGGCAAACAACCTGGTGTAAAAGCAGTCAAGGCTACCAGTGGAAATGTGGATCACTCCTTTTCACCAAAGAGATCACTTGTGAAGCAGAAGAAATCCTCATCAGTGGATGAATCTTATGAGTTATTTCTGCGCCTTGTGAAATTCAAGGATGGTTTCATGGTTATAGAGCCAGAACCAGGTGTCACCATTGTATACGAGCGAGAAGAAGACATGCCTGCTGGATATGATGAATTGAGAACTGGCACTTCCACAAATGAACCAGAGCCTTTGATGTCTCCACTTGAAAACATGGAGGAAGACTACACTACCTATGGATGTGAATATGGGCTTACACAGGCTAATAAAATTGCATCTGAGCATGAAATGGATGGACCTTCTTCAGAGAACATTGATGGTCAGGATGTTATCTGCACAGATGAGCGTGGACTTGTACTTTACACTGAACCTTCTGATTCAAATGTAAGTTTCTTTTGCGTAACTTATGGTTCTCTTTAAATGCTGCTGCTGTTGTTCTATAGCTGCCTTTTGGGCCCAGGCATGTGAAGATGAACAAGCAGCACCTCTTGCTATTAGCTGCAGTGGATCCTCTACATTTGATGAAAACCTCAACGCTGTTTTAAGTCAGCCATACGATCAAAATGAATACGAAGAGCTTTGGAGAAAAGCCACTGACCGGAAACCTGTGAGCAGACAAAGACACTTGCGAAGTGCATCAAAAGGCTATGTTACAGGGGCAATTGGGCTGTCGTATCTCGATCATTACCCAGGTGATTGCTAAGTTTTGATGGGCAGCCTTTTTTAATCTCACGATGTTAATTAAGCTAGCCTGGGTTCCCTTTTGATCAATCTCTACTCTCTAGCCACTAAATCCCACTATCTATATGAGTTGAATTGTGTAGTCAGTTTGCAGGTGAAGGTTTACAAAGGGAAAGGCAGATTCCAGGAATTTTGTCAAGCTGTTGAGAAGCATTTAGCTAGTTGTTTGTTATATAGTTGATTTGCATTAACCAAGTGACATATGCTCTCGTCCTATAGGTTTCACCAAATGAATGAAATTTTGAAGGCATCATTCTTTACTCCAGTGTATTGAATTGAATTGTTTCTTTTTTGTCTAGTTTATAACCACAAAATGTCAGCAGATAAATTTGCATTGAAATTTAGGTAGATTTATCTTCATCCTGCGTATTTACCATATTCTTTGTTGTTCCGTTATGCATGTAATGGTAATACCACCATACCAGTGGGCTTTCTTCTTGAAACTGAGTTTTTATATATGTGATGCGACATTTTTCCTCACGTGCTTTGTTGTTTTGAAATTAACACACAAAAAAACTGTATTGTGTTCCTCCACATTTTGCAAAACGCCAGTCACGGTTCTGGTAGCAGTTCTCTAGGCCGCAATTGCAATGCTGTGATGCAAAAATCGTACTTTGTGAGTTACTATCATCTGACATGAAATCAGTTGGGTAGATTGCATTGTAGTACTTTTCAAGCAAGACTAATCTTTGGTTAATCTTAATCATGCTGATCTGCAGTTTCAATCCAGCAATGCAGAATTCTATATTATGAGTTTCTATGTGGCATGAAATCAATTGATACATCGCCGTATACTACTACTCAGGAAACACTAATATTTGGTTAATCATGCAGATCTAGCCGTACAAATAAACTCAGCTGACTGTGATGAGAGACTGAGCCTGCTGAGGAAATTCTTCTTCTGGTTGGAGGTGATCTATGTTTACCACCCTATTTACTATTTATTTGCCAGTGCTTATGGTCTCTGCTGGTGGAGGTGAAAACTAGTGAATCCAAAATTATCCATGAGTTTTGCTTTTCTGTTCAAGATATTGAAATATAGTGAAAAGATTTCACCCAATTAGTGAAAGATTGTTTCTTTTCCTATTGAACGGTACAGTGATTTTTCACTGAAAGAATATGTCAACAAGGATGTAGGTTTGCCTATTTCTTAGTGTGGTGTAAGGGGAGCGGTCATTCGGTATCAGCAGAAATCCATGTTATAAATGGCCACAATTTTTCTGCAAACATAAAAGGGGAGCTGGTTTGATTTTCAGCTAATTTCTGGCATCGCATCAGATATTGTCCAGCGCATCATTTTCTTTCAGATCTGGTGACTGGCCTATGAATTACAGGACAGTAGGAAGTATCTGAATTCCATCATTTTTTTTGTGAAAAAGAGTGTGATGCCTGCCTCAGACTAGAACTAAAATCTATTCGCAATTTTTGCAGAACTTATGCCATGAGGGAGCCTACATGCCATGGATCTCCAAGGCACTAGCCTGCAATCCCATTTCACCAGATGAGTATGAGCAGACGCCCACCCTCGAGACGTGCGAAGATGAACAGTAGGGCAGTGAGCTGAGTTTGGCGGTCTCCTTGTTTCTCACCGCTACGTGACTGCATCAAGGGTCCTCGCCTACCGTGTGCTTGTGTCGTGTCATACTTGTGGTGGCACCATCTAAAACCAGAAGCTGTATTGGCCCTACTGCGACTTTGAACTTTGATATGCCTGCCGTAGGTTTACTTTCGTTGTGCAGCTCCATGTAACTTGACTGCAATTCTTGTTTTGGATTCAGACTGAGTTGAGCTTGCAATCTTCGGTGTCTATCGCAGTAGTGCTGTGCTGCTGCTGCTGCCCCGAGGTTTCATGGCCTTCAGAGCATTTTGTGATGTACATATATATATGTGTGGGCTGTGGGCTGTGGTGAATGTTTCACTCGTCACAAATCAACCCTTCCTCTGCTCAATTCTTCTCCTCTCTGTGTGGAGAGGAAACCACGGTTTATTTCACAAAAATACTGTAGCAGCGCAACATATGCAATGTACCCTCTGTTACAATTAAAATTGTAAGTTGTTTTAGCTTTTTTTAGTTCATAAATATTATTATGCATCTAGATATAGTGTATGTCTATGTGCATAATAATATCTATGAACCTAGAAAAATCAAAATGACCTACAATTTGGAACAGGAAATGACCTACAATTTGGAACGGAGCGAGCAGTGCAAGAGGCAATTGGCCCAAAGTCTTGATGCAACTCTTTCGCAGGAAGCCGAACAAACATTATGGAAAAACAGCAAATATTCCTTATATGAGATGTAGTCATTTAGAAAATTATTTTCTATCATAAGTTACATAGAGAATTACAAGGTTTTTTAAAATTTTCCCAAATTTACATTCTTAATAATTCTCTATGTAAGTTTTGCTAGGAAATAACTTAATAAGTTCCAGCATCTGATGTGAGAAATATTAGTTATTTTCTTATAAATTTTAAAAGTATTTTAGTGCCATAAAATTCAGATAACTTATAAAGGTAGCCTAAATTGGTGAATTTTAATTTTAAAACCGTAAAGGTATATGTTTCCTTTTAATAAATATGGATTCATATTCATTTGTTGTATCACTACAAAAAATTTCATGATTTTTGGAGGTGATTGGAAAATCGTTTCACCTGACTTAACTAACACAAGTGACGGAAATGTCAAATAAGTAATGAAAGTTAGAAGTACTCATCTTCCAGTGTTAAATAAGGAATTTACTCTTTCCAAATCTGGTCCGCTTCTCATTTCTTCAACAGCTCTTAAACCTCTCCTTGGGTCAAATCTCAAGATTACTCCATCAGATTCAAAATACATGTCGTTTTAGGATTCTTGCCAGTAAAACTTTAACTTTGACTATTAATATATAAATAATTTCATAGGTTGACTATCTAATAATTTGATGTTACTATATTTACCATGAAATTGTTGTCATCTTGTAGACCGTGTCGATGTTCTAAATCACATGTATTTTGAACCAGAAAGATTACCATGGAGAAACGTCGAAATGGATTCTCTTCGTCTTGTGAGACTGAGAGAAAGAGTAGCGAACTAATATTCAATAAATCGCAGCCTCGCCCCCGTATCAAGTTGCAGATATTTTTGCCAAGCTGCTAGCTAGTGCCTAGTTTGGCAGTTCACAGTTATACTAGTGTAATTTCGGTCTTTGTTAGCCCGGTTGAGATCAAAGGAGAATATTCAAGTAACTAATTTCTAGTCTACCTGTCCTTTGTAATACCGTTAGTCTGAATGTTGTTATGGTAGGTGTAAGAATTATAGCTCACCCGGGAAGCTGCATACCTCATCTGGCTGGCACCATGCAACAGAATTCCATCTCTATCAGCACTTTGACAGGAAACCAAGATAGCATTTCCGCAATATATCATGGGTTTAGATTACATTAATCCTAAAGCCAAACTGAGCATCCTATCACATAGTTCCCACTATATATATTTTGGTTGCGATAAAGCAAAATGCACTCAAGCCCCAATTCTGTAACCTCTTCATTTTATTTCATTTTCACCAGTATCAGCAGCAGGAACTGATTCTTTTCCAATTCTTCATCTGGGTGCACATCAGTTTGTTCCTTCGCTTTGCCCCACACCACCAGGTAGAGCCCGGCCACAATTAGGACTGGGCCAAGCACACTGCAAAGCACAATTTAAGAAACCCAAACGTGCATGAAAAATAAAGGGATCTGCATGCGCTCGCAATCTGGCACACACAAATGAAGCTTAAATCAGAGGGCAGGGCATCACCTCCCAAGGTGCAAAACTTCATCCAAAAGAATTGAGCTCAGCACCGCGACGAAGATGAGCATCAGTGGGCCAAACACAGAGACAAAGACGGGACCTTTCTTTCCTAGGCACCATGACAGTAACGGGAACGCAGCTCCTGATGCTATTAAAACCTGTGCAAACTCCAGAATAATTAAATTCCTTATACTGAGAAGACAGCAGAGAAACCAACCTTACAATTATCTAAAAATAAAATAAAATGCGGGAAGTATCGCTTACCGCATAAGCAGATAAGTACAATCTGATGTTAAGCCCTAACCTCCAGTGTTACATGTCCCTGTGGACACAAATTGCTACCATAGTGGATTGAAGTGTGGCAAAGAGGCACACTATTGCAGCAATCGAGTAGTGGCACGGATAAACTTCAGCCACTTTTGCCTGCAAACATGATATGTTAATAGATAAAATCATAGAAACATTGTACCGGCAAGTTGTGGGTGGATGCAAAATTGAAACAGAGATGACGGAGGTGCACCATCGCTCAGTTAAGAAGAAAAGAAATGTTACATGCAAAAAGGAGCATTGGATCATAACCTGGATGACAAACCATGTTGCGCAGCTGAAACAGCTTAATTATAATTCCAAGAAACGATCCCAGGACTTGATGGCTGACTGCTGGTGGATGGGAGCGGTAATCTTTGGTACTGTGAACAAGTCTGGGGTGGGACAGTCGTCGGAGTATTGTGATCTCTGGCCCCTTGTAGAATGTAAGCAACATTGCACCTAATATTCCTACAAGGGTTCCCAAGAGTTTCGCTTGTTCTGTGGGTTCCCAAAGTTACAAAGTCACAGACCTATTTGTTCACTCAGTTTGAAAACTAACATTAAAAATGCTTGGTGAGAAAAACTCTCTTTCTGTACTTCGGTTGCGTTGATATTCACATGAAGATACCATACTAATATGTAGGAAAGAGATGCAGATTAATATGCATAAATACCTGGCCAGGATTGCGAAGATGAATGTGGCTGCAGGGGTGAGGTTACTGATGGCTTTAACAAACGTTGCTGAGGTCAACTTTATGGCAAGCACGTATAGGTTATGGTTTATAGTAAACCTGCATGTTTATAAATGAGAAGAGACATAGTAAAATAAGAGCAATGGAAATACAATTCCCTGCTACACTGTCTTAGAGATTCATTTGTTCTTGCTTAAGTCCAATAGTACTCAGTAACATTGGTGTTAGAACATTTCCTAGTAACCTTTTGTATTATTGTCTACATAATAGACTATGGATACTACAACTTACCTGTTCTAGAACTTAGCGTTATCGAATAAGCTTCATTCGGACAAAAATAACACTACTGAATTCTGGTGTTCTAGTAATTACAGAGGCTGCTTGAGAGTGTCATTTAAAATAACTTCTCTTGGTTAAAAAAATTAAAAAAGGAAAAAGTTTCAGATTATAACCAGCACTTACCCAACAAACCGCACAAGAATAATTGTAGCACCACCCTCATGGTCAGCGGTGGACGTTTCTGTTAGAGGTATGCCCTAGAGGTAATCATAGAGATGATGATATCTGATTGTATCCATGATTTGTATATTGTGTTCATTGAATATCCATTAAAGGCTACTTGAATTGATCTGCAATTATGTGAATTGTATGTGGAACTCTTTACTTGTATGGTTATTCTAAAAGTTGTCCCTAGTCGGAGTTCATGTGTGGACACACATGAATATTAGACTAGTACATGTATTAGTTGATGACTATATTTCACAAATCACGGACATGGAGATGTCAAACTAATAATGTAGTCATATGTAGAGACATGTGCTAGGACTGACCCAACACGAGAAGTAGTTTTCTCTTTACACAACATGTATGCTTTGTCCTTGGATCTGAGATTGTCGCATGTACTCAAAATGTGGATCGACTTACTTAGGGGCTATCAAACGCTACACTGTAACAGGGTAGTTAAAAAGGTAGCTTTCGGGTTTGTCAGGAAGCATGCTGTGAGGCATGATCAATCAAGATGGGATTTGCCCCTCTCTGATTGAGGATATCTCTAGGCCCCTCTAGTGATCGGATCCGGAAATGCATGGCCATGCTACGTACGGTTAAGAGTTAACCTACAAAGGGATTCCGAATCACAAGATCGAGAAAGAGCGATCAGCTTGAAGCTAGACCAAATATCATGAGGCAAAGGGAATAGCATGTACATGATATTGTGACGGTTCGTCTGATATGATCTTCGTGTGCATATAGGAGTTGGCACGTCTTGCTAGAGGCCGCTACCGACTATTGGGCTGAGTAGGAGTACTCGGGCATGTCTATACGTATCCGAACCCATAGTGTCACACACTTAAGGGGCTGGAAGCCCAATTCGAATATGATCCGAGTTGGATCAGGTTTAGAAGTACTAATAGGCCTCGGACCTAGAGTCCCATTAGGAACTTCTATAAATAGAGGGGTGGGGCACCCTAGGGTTTCATCCCTTTGGCCGAAAACACATCTGCCGCGCCTCCCACGCCCTCGCCCTGTTGCAACTCGCGGACCTAGCAGTTCGGCTTGCGACGCTTCCTCCCTGCACGTGTGGATACCTTGGAGGTGTTTCACCTCCAGCACTTGGACGAGCCACGATGAGCCGCCGCCGAGCCACAGCACGAGGATGATCTTGCTGCTTGTGGACGAGCTGCTGAGGAGCTGCTCGACGTCGACGTGATCAACTACGCTGATCGACTTCGCTGCCCCGACGCGATTCTACATCTTCCGCACCAGTGCGTCGAGTGGTAATCCCGTGATCCATATACGGCAGTTTTCCTGATTTACGCGGTAGAAATTTTTTTTATTTTGCGCTAGCGTAGCCTACCTCGTATCCCAACAATTTCTTCCTATAAGAACCGCACAACACTTACCAAATGTCATTGCGGAATATAAAAATAAAGAAATAAGTTCTTAAACAGTTACTCCCTCCAGTGTCTTGAGTAATTGACAACGTTTACTACAGCAAAATACAAAGTGTAAAATCCATTTGATTGTCTGAAGCGTCAACTAAATTTGAATAGAGGAATTAATAAAGAAGTTGTTGTATATGCTTCTTGTTGAAACATATCATTCTATAGAGCCTGCAGAACGTTTATAGAAGGTAGGATCATTTTCGATCCCTAAGGCCTCCTCCAACGGTGATGACTCACATAGCTCTTATGTCTCCACATCAGATTTTTTTTTTAGTGGAAGAGAGAAGGTGAGAAGAGAGTGAGTACTATTTCTTCTTCATCAAGAGTTAGATCATAGAGAAATGGGCCCCATGCTTTATGAGAGAGGGGTTGTGGCACCCAAGATGTTTGAACAATATGCTATCTGTTTTTGCATCATTGTAGTGCAATACAGTAAGTTATAAGTGAATCTTAAAATATTCTTTCCTTGGGTTCGAAACAAATGGGGCCTATGAGCCTATGGCTAGTTTGGCACCTCTATGTGGACTATGGAAACTGAGAGATTATCTATGATTTCACAATGCTCCTCATGATACAAGGAGATGAGGTGAGTAATTGCTTCTAGCTAGCAGCCCCACATGTAAGGGAACAATGCCTAAAGTGTGGACCAACCTTTGGGTGACTTTAGTACCAAGTGTGCTGCCTTACAAGAGAAGGGAGAAGCCTCTGGAAATAGAGAGAAGGAGACCCACGAAATTCAGCAAGACCAGAGAGAGGGAGAAGAAGGAAGATTGGAGAGGAGAACTTGCAAGAGAGCAAGAGGGATTCGTCCTTATCGTACGTACATCTATGGACCCACCAGAAGGTTTGGACAGACCCAAATGTGAGGTTGGACACCGAGACACATCTGACATAGAGACTATAGCACAGGATGACGTAGTCTACATGGATAGACTGGAACTAGTCGAGGATTAGAAAAGTACTCGTTGTAATAGGGTAGGCTTCTTCTAGTCGTATCTAACTAGTATTCTTATAACCAACCGACCTGTAACCCTGCCCCCGACTATATTAGGCGAGGCAGGGTCCCCTCCAAAGCAATTCAATCCAACCAACACAGGACGTAGAGTATTACACAATCTAGCGGCCTGAACCTGTCTAAATCATGTGTCTGCGTTTACCTTCGAGTTCCTGACCTCGACAAGCCCCACTAACCAAAACACTACCTCGGGCACCCCCTGGTAGGTTGTCGGGTCTAAACACCACCAGCTGGCGCGCTAGGTAGGGGATCTCGTCAAGAATCTACTGGCGAACTCGATGGCACAAGTCATCATCAAGCCAATCATCGCGTTTGAAGCAGGTGCGATGTTCATCTTCGGCTCCTAGGTTTGCATCACAAACGATGCTGGAAATTTTTGCCGCCACATTGCGCCGATCCTGGAGAAGAAGTAGCAAACCATGAAGCTCCAGTGCCAAGCTTTGGAGGATCTCTTCAAGAATTTTGGCGAATTTTCAATTTCTGACCTAATCAGAGGCTGAGGGACGAGTCCAAGTACGACTCGACTTCTTCCACTGGTTGGATTTACTTGCACTGGCGCATAAGCCATCGTGTGAGTCGGATTACCACCAGAGTCGATTCCTGTTCGAACTTCGCGATGCGACCACTGTTTATCAGGCGGCCCTGTCCAGATTACAATCCGATATAGATACGATCGAGGACCTCAACTACTGCTTGGATCCGAATGAGGAGACTCATTTATCAGGTCCGCAGTAGGGCCTCGTAATCACATCAACACCTCAAGGCAGATTCATCTACTAGCCCAACATGAAACCACTCGCTCTTTCCAAGAATGACGATTTGCGCCTCATCACCTACCTCGACACTTTCCCATACCAGGAGGGAGCTCCTTTGTCACCCATCTACGAGGAAGGCAGCACCACGGAGGTCATCACTTCAAGCTTGGAAAGCTACTCTCCAAAACGAGAACTCATCGCCGTCATTGCTAGATAAGAGAATGAAGAAGAAGAGTGACATGACAAAAACCCGTGATATGAGCGTCACCTAGACGACATCTCGCAGGATGAGCCCACCGCCAACGTTGTCGGAGAAGAGACCGAAGCTCAAAGAACTTGACGACGAGCAAGAAACGCCGCAAAGAGTAGAGCGCCGCTGCTGCCGCCTTGCAGCGGATCTACCAATCCAGAACCTGGATAACGCCTTTGAAGCAGTTCAAACGCGTCACCATCGTACTCCCCTAGCTACCGTTGCGCCTATTGATCTCATCACCCGCGTGATGCCCTAGAATAAGTACACTAGACAGTTGGCTGAACTGACGGAATTCACGTACGAACAACTCGATCAGCAGAATCCGATACAGTCAGTCCAACGCTCCGCATCCCAGCGAAGTCAATATGGCAGCAGCCATAGAGGCCCTCCGTCCAGACCAAGTCAACTCGGAGGCGCCAGACCAAGCCAAGCTAGAGCTGAAGGTAGTCGAGCAGAACCCTCAGAAGGCCGTGGTCACCGTGGGGCTAACCTAGAGCCTGAACATCCAGTAGGAGACCTCCGCAGCAAGATCAATGCTAACTGCGACGTCCGTACCATCATCGATGGATGGCACCGCGAGCGTATGAAAGAAGTCGAACACCCAGGGGATGATACTGACGAATTCCCCCACCTTCTCCGGATGCGTTGGGGGAGATGTTGTAGAAGCCACAAATGAATCTACCATTTTGCGAACGGAGCACGTTGATGCTCTGCTCTGCTGAGAGAGAGGAGCCTGGTGAGAGGACATCTATTGCAGAGTTATGGCAAAGACGATGAATCAGAATGAGAAGAAACACAAATGTGGAGACTGCAGCCATGGCTATCCTAGCATTTGAGTTGATCTTCAAATGACCTGGATGGAGGACGCTATTAGAGGAACCAACTTGCAATGCACTATCCAGCCTCCAGAAGCAAGTGATAGACTCGGCCAACATTATTGAAGTCAGTTAAGATTCGGTGAATAGTGAACCGTGCTGTGGAGTCTTTATTCATTTGTGATTTAACGCTGCAGAGAAGGCTCTTTTCCGACTGAGAGCACCATGTGCGGTTTGCCGGTCTCTCGTCTTATCTGTAAGCCTTCGATAAAATCAAAGGTAACAATATAAATTATTAATTTCTCAAATGGTTACCTGTCGAGATGTTTTTCAATCTGACGCTATGATTTCAAGATATGCTACAATATGAAATATGTATTGATATTGCACTTATTTGGTATTGCAGGTGTTAATAATTTCCCTTTCTACAAATTTAGTCAAAGTTAGAAAACTTGACTTAGGACAAAAATGGGACCTAAATTTGGAACAGAAGGATTACGTGATGTCTTCACAAGTATCTGAAGTGATTGTCTCTTTCTGAAGAGATGCCCAGAAATCTATTCTTGTCAACACAAGATTCTAGTGGGTGATATAAAATTGATGCAAACGAGATACAACTATAGTGTTTCTTTTTCTTACACGAATACTACCTATCTATGTTTGTTTGTTTTTTTTTAACGGAAGATGCACTCCTGAAGTGTAATTGCTAGCTATACGAGCTCGCTCGGCGTACAGATTGTTCTTCGAGGGAGCGACGAGGTTTGCAGGAGCACGGGCCATCTGAAGAGCCTGGGCACATATGAAAGTCAAATTCTTCATGTGGCTTGCGGTTCGTCAGCGTCTATGGACAATAGGCATAGACCGGGTTTGCGAGATCTGACCAGTGTCACCAAGTTCTTGGTACGATTAGAACGGGTAGGCGGAATATGGATTGACACATTTCAAGTTCCCGGTACAAAAGAGGTATACCCCTTCGGAACGATGAATCGAGACTTTGGAACGTAAACTAATTACTTTCTGCACGATAGCTTGGTACGATATGCTATCGAACTTTCACATAGGTAAAAAAAAATTAGAAAAGAAGGATAAAAGAAATAAATATACTATTGGGTTGTCATTTACATGCTCTCTTAGTCCAATATAACTCATCTTCTATGAGTAGAAGGATCTGAGTACCACGAATAATAGGATGAAAGGGGACGACTGCCTGGCCGAACCACGACTGTATACCCTTTCTTATCCGTACCACGTTTGGGGCAAAAAGTTCCCGGTACAGGGAACATAGGGCCGTACCCCATTCCCATGACATAGGACCTGACAGCATGCAAACTGTGTGATCAAGCAACAGAGACAGCAGACCATCTTTTCTGTAGTTGCTCTTTCACACAAGTAGTCTAGTACACCATCAGTTCGGCCCTAGGCTTCGCCAAGCAAGTTCCAACTCCAGAAATGCACACGATTGACTGGTGGCTGCAGAAGAGAGGAAGGCTAAACAAACTGCAGCGGAAGGGGCTGGATTCCGTCTTCATGCTGGTGTCTTGGAGGATATGGAAGGAGGGGAACGGCAGAGTCTTCGACAAACAGCAGGCGAACTTGCTTTCACTGTTGCACTAGCTCGTTTTTGCCATTGTAAGATGCAGAGCCAGCATTTCTGCACTCGGTTCAAACAAATCGTCACAAGATTGTATGTCAATAACAAGGACCAGCTACTCTACCCGTCAACATATAGATTATGCTCGTGCGGTTGCAGTTTTTTTCCTGATGTAGTGTGCAAAATTACAACACGGCCTAAATTTTTTTTTTTGAAACGAGCCAGCAGGAGAGCTGCTGCTATATTAAAAGGGAGGAAAAGCCCGACAGGCCGTATACCAACATACTATACAAACTGTACACTCGCATCTCCGAAACGGGGAGGCAGGACTCCGCTATGACAACTAGTACAAAACAGGACACTCAACCTGAGAGAAAGTCCCCCAAGTGTTTAGCTCCCGTAGCAACCCACATCGCAGCTTGGTTCTTGATGCCGTCGGTTATCTGGGTAACCGTCTTGTGTTTGTGTTGGAAGACCCTCCGATTTCTCTCTAGCCAGATCTCCCAAACACGGCCTAAAATGGGCATTGCAGAAATATACACACACAGGTACAAGAGGGGAAAATATACAGAAAATCCCCTAATAGAATGGTAAATTACCAACATTACATATACATCTAACACCCCCCTCAAACTCATGGTGAATCAAGAACATTGAGTTTGGAGAGGAAAAATCTATGTTGGATACGTGTTTGTGCCTTTGTAAAGAAATCCGCCAGCTGCAATTCTGAAGGCACATACTGAAGAGCAATAACCCCATCGTGAACCTGTGAACGTGTATAAGAAACATCCACACCAACATGCTTAGTAAGCTCATGCTTCACTGGATCACGAGCAATACTGATAGCTCGTGTACTGTCGGACAAAAGACGAGTTGGCACAGAAACTGAAACACCAAAATTCTCAAGCAACCACTGTAACCAAGTCACTTCTGCCGTCACAAGCGCCATAGCACGCAACTCAACCTCAGCATTCGAACGAGAAACTGCTACCTGCTTCTTAGTCTTCCAAGCAATAAGGGAACCACCAAGAAAAACACAATAGGTAGAAAGAGACCGACGATCAGAGGGATCGCTAGCCCATGTAGCATCACAATAGGCCTGGAGATGTAAGGAACTAGAGCATGGAAAGAATAGACAGCGTGAAATAGTCCCACGAAGAAGATGACTATCATGAAGATGAGTAGGAGCTGAAACAAACTGACTCAGGGTTGTCCTGAATATACTTTTCTTGAGACAGATAGAAGCCTTCGGGCGTAGAAAAAACCTCTATCCCAAGAAAGAAACTAAGAGGACCAAGATCAGACATAAGAAATGTCTCACTGAGACGGGCCTTGACAAAGGCAATATACTGAGAATCATCTCCAGTAATTATCATATCATCAACATAAAGTAGGAGAAGAGTCCGACCACGAGGTGAAGTATGTACAAACAGGGCAGGATCATGAGCACTGGTAGAAAAACCAGCAATAGTGACCACAGAGGCAAAACGCTGAAACCAAGCACGAGGTGCTTATTTTAGCCCATAAAGTGAGCGACGAAGACGACAAACCATACCCTGAGGAACAGAATACCCAGGCGGCGGCTGCATATAGACCTCCTCATGCAGCTCACCATTGAGAAAGGCATTCTTGACATCAAGCTGAGAGATGGACCACTCACAAACAGAGGCCACAACAAGAAGAGTGCGAACAGTGGTCATGTGAGCAACTGGAGCAAAAGTCTCGTCATAGTCTCGATCATGCTCCTGCTCAAAACCACGAGCAACAAGATAAGCTTTATAGCGCTCAAGAGAGCCATTAGAGCGAGTCTTCACCTTATAAACCCACTTGCATGTAATAGGGCGCACATGGGCAGGACGAGGAACAAGGTCCCATGTGTGAGTGCGCTCAAGAGTGGCAATCTCCGCAGCCATAGCGTGTTGCCATTCCGGATGAGGAAGAGCATCACGATAAGATGACGGCTCCGGAAGAACAGTGGCAGCATAAGCAGAAGGAGAATAACAATCAAGACACCTATGAAGACGATGACTACGACGAAGAAGCTGCTCAGGAGGTGAATCCTCTGAAAGAGAGGCCTCAATAGGAGAAGATGGCATATCAAATGAAGAGGGAACAATAGAAGATGGCACATCAGAAGAAGATGACACATCAGAAGGCCGAACTCTACGAGTATAGACATGTGTCACCGGTGGCTTAACGGAAAAATCAGTAGGACATTCCAGAGAAGTAGACTCCGATGAGAGCACATCAGCACGATGAACAGGCGAGGAGACTATAGGGGGGACCACTTGAGGAGGTGCCAGATGTGATAAAGGGGTGATAGCAATAGAAGTATCAGGTAATATTAAGAAGGAGAGGGGATCGACCAAAGACACCGGGGGAACATCAGAAGAAGGACGAGGATAGAAAGGACGAGATTCATCAAAAATAACATCCCGACAAATCCGCATCCTACGCCCAACTGGGTCCCAACAACGATATCCCTTATGCTTAGAACTATAGCCGAGAAAAACACACTCGACAGACTGAGTAGTCAGCTTCGTGCACTCACGAGGTGCAAGAAGCACATAGCACACACAGCTAAAGAGACGAAGACTGGAATAGTCAGGCGCCTTATTTAGAAGACGCTCAAAAGGAATCTCACCATGAAGCATAGAAGAAGGTTGAATGTTAGTCAAATAAGTGGCTGTAGACACAGCCTCAACCCAAAAGTGAGGCGGAACAGAAGAAGCAAGTAGAAGAGCACGAGCAGTCCCAAGGAGATGACGATGCTTGCGTTCGGCCACACCATTCTGAGCTTGGGCACCAGGACAAGAAAACTGAGCAAGAGTGCCCTGCTAAGAGAGAACCTGACGAAGGGCTACAGAAAGATACTCGCCTGTAGAGTCAGCACGAAAGACACGAATAGAAGTGTCAAAATGAGTGTGGATCATAGAAGTAAAAGACTTGTAGATGGATAAGACCTTGGTACGATGTTTCATAAAATAAATCCATGTATGATGAGAAAAATCATCTATGAATATAATATAGTATCGATGGCCCCCTTTAGAAACAAAGGGAGAAGGACCCCAGACATCCGAATGAACAAGATCAAAAGGACGTTGTGACACAGACATCCGAATGAACAAGATCAAAAGGACGCTGTGACACAGACTCACTAGAATGATAGGGAAGTTGAATTTGCTTGCCCAACTGACAACCCTGACACTGAGCTAAAGACTCATGACCTGAAACAGAACCTAGAAGACCACGACGAATCAACCTAGATAGACGGGAGCCACATAGATGACCCAAGCGATGATGCCACTGAACAAAAGATGCGGTCGACGAAGCAGCCAAAGCGGAGCCAACTAGACTGATGGGCGCAGCGGAAGGAAGACGAAGCCAGTCAAGCTCCCAAAGATGCTGAGAATCATGACGACAAGGGCCAGTACCAACCAGCTGACCCGTGCGACGATCCTGAACATTACAAAAATCAGGATCAAGAATGACACAACAGTCATGATCAGTAAGCTGGCCAACGGACATGACCTACATGGTCAGATCGAGAACATAAGAAACATCAGGGACATGAAAAGAGTCAGATAGGAGAGTGCCATGTCCGACAACAGGAAGAGAAGAACCATCGGCTGTATGAACAGTGGGAGAACCAGGTGGAGATCGAATGGAAGAAAGACTGGTGCTATCATGAGTCATATGAAATGAAGCACCAGAATCAAGAATCCATGGACAAATACCTGGAGTAGACGTGGAAGGTGATCCCAAAGCGGAAGACTGCGAAGCAGCAGCGGAACCTGTAGGTGCAGAGGACTGAGTCATAGAACCCGCAGCGCCTGGGGACGTAGAGGTAACAAGGCGACTGAGCAACCTGATGATCTCCTGGGTCTCAGAACCAGCAGAACTCCTCTAAGGACTTCCAGAACCAGAACCACCAGTAGCACTAGCACCCAGCGAAGAATGAGCAGAACCATCAGGAGCACTAGGACCCTGTGAAGAACGTCCACCGCGACGAGACTGACCCTCACGAGACTGAGCCTTCTTCTTCCTGTAACAAAATGCCTCCACATGATTATCCTTGCCACACCAATCACATTTAAGACCACCCCCTTGACTCTCAGAAGAAGGCACCATAGGAGGAGGAACAGTAGGACGAATAGAGGAGCTGGCGGCCAAAACTGAAGAGTATCGCATTAATCCAGCAGCAAGAAGGCGAGTCTCCTTATTACGAATAGCAGCAGGAGCCTCCATCAGGGAGACACAAGGATGGCGAGCAAGTAGCTATGCACGAAGTGGCTTAAACTCATCCCGAAGACGCATCAAGAAGTCGTAGGTGCGACTAAGCTCAAGAGCCTGCTGTTGACTCGGGCAGGAATGACAGGTGCTAGGAGACAACGGAGGACTAAGAGTGTCGAGCTAGCGCCAAATAGCAGAAATCTGACCATAGAAATCATCAATGGTACCATCACCCTGTCGAACAAGCTGCTCCTGATGAATGGCTGCAAGAAAAGTAGACTAGCCAGTGGGCTCATGATGCATGCGAAGAAAAGCCCACATCTGATGTGCAAAATCAAGCTCAATAATATCAGTTGAAACCCTGTCCTCAATGCTAGCAATAAGAATAGAAGCAGCTCGAGCATCCTCATCAACCCATGTCCGGTATGCAGTAAACTGAGACTCATACGATGCAAGACCATCATCATAATCGGCAAGCAGCTTCGCCACATCCGCATCATGAGTAGCAAGCAACTAATCCATCTCTTCATCCGTAGCCTTGTCTGGAATCGCTGGCTTCTCAGGAATTACCGGGTATGTAGGAGCAGTAGTACGACGTGGACAAGGCAACTCACCAGTAAGAAACTCCCAAAGACGAAGACCGCGCAAATGAATCTGTAGACGAGGAACCCAATCGCGATAGTTGTTGCCATTGAACAGTACCGGGCAAGTAACACTGGGACACCACCAGACGAAGGAGCCGAAGGAGCCATGGTGACGGTGAGAGCGCAAGTAAAACAGCGGCGGGCGATGGTGAGAGCGCAGAAGAATAGCGGCACAAGCGTGTTTTTTTTGTCAGAAGCGCACGCGCACAACGCAAAGCAGCAGCGCATGTTTTTTTTCTTTTTTTTCCATTTTTTTTTTTGCTTTCCTTTACTTTGTTTTGCTCACGACGCGAGGCAGAGGCGTCACGAGCGAGGCCGCCAACACCAAAGGCGACGGGCAAAAAGAAAAACAGAGGCGATGGACAGAGGCGAGCGGACGAAAGCCGTACCCGAGCGGAACAGACGGAGAGGCCTTACCGGCACTGACCAGGCAATGGAGGTGTGCGACGAATCTGGCGGCATCGGAAGCGGAGATGCGGGCGAATCCGGCGGAGTGCCGGGAGGATGAGTCCGGCGGGGCAGGGGGCGGCGCGGGCGGCGCAAGGAGGCCGGCGACGACGAGCAGGCGATGAGGCCGGCGAAGAGCAGGCTCGGCGCTGGGATGAGGCGACGAGCGAGCAGGAAGACGGCGGCGAATACAGCGGGGCGCCGGCGGCGACGGCAAGCAGCGCGCGGGCAACGACCCAGCGATGGTAAGAAACGAGCCGGCGGCGGTGGGGTGGGCAGAGCACGCAAGTGCACCGTGCGTGGGAGAAAAAAAAAGAACCCTAGGAAAGGTTAGAAAGAAACCTAATCCTAGTTTGGCTCTGTACCATGTTAGGAATAGCACTTGTATTCATAACAAGGGCTCTAGGCCCATATATATACAGGTACATGAGGGGAAAATATACAGAAAACCCCCTAATAGAAAAGGTAAATTACCAATATTACATATACATCTAACACTGCTGACATCATCTACTATTGTAGACATCAACCTTTGCTGTAATTGGGAGACTAGAAACCCATTCAGGTGCTAAATAACCTCTAGTTCCTCAAAATAAATCATCCTAATGCAACACACATTAGCTCGGACAGAATTATTGCTTATAAAAATCCGTAGAAGTACAAGGTGATACAATCAGATATCTGTAAAGCACACTGGAGCAAATTTTACGGTGCTATAGCACACATACTTACAACAGATACTGCATATCTGATAGAACTACCATTTTCTATCAATGTATTGTTTGCATGGCCCTTAGTACAAAGAACCATTTGGACGCAGGCTTTTAATAAGCAACTCCTCCCATTTTAGTTGCACTGCTGACAGCGTCAACTGAAACAAGCGTCTGCACCACATTTTCCATAGTTGGTCTTCTGCCTCTATCTTCCTCCAGACATGAAACAGCTAGCTTAATCATTGTTCTTGCTTGCAAGTAGTTGAAGTCGCCATTCAGTCTACTGTCAATAAAGTCGGGGATCCAAAATTGTTCAGTGCCATCCAACTGCAAATTCTCTTTAAGCATCCTGACTATCCTTCCAAGGACCATCTCCACCTCCTCATTCTCATTATTTTCCATGTCCGAAATTCTTGCTCCCTTTAGTAGTTCCAGTAGCACCACTCCAAAGCTGTAAACATCTACCTTTGCGGTTATTGGGAGACTAGAAACCCATTCAGGAGCTAAATAACCTCTAGTTCCTTGGATCCGAGAAACATCTATATTTGATCCACCTCTGTTCAAGAGCTTCGCGAGGCCAAAGTCAGCGATCTTTGGCACCAAGTTCTCATCCAGCAGTATATTTTCAGGCTTGACATCACAGTGGATGACCCACTCTAAGCACTCATGATGAAGATACGCCAATCCTCTTGCCACGCCTAAGGCAATATTAAACCTTTGCTTCCATTCAAGTAAGATTTCTGAGCCTTCGACGGCGAACAAGGTTTTTTCCAACGAGCCATTCTTCACATATTCTGAAATCAATATCCTGTGTGGACCATCAGAACAGAATCCCCAAACTCTCACTAGATTCATATGGTAAATCCTGCCAATCACACTTAGTTCATGCTGGAATTCTTCTCCACCTTGGTTTATATCTTCCAATTTTTTCACAGCTACAACCCTATTGTCTTTCAAAACTCCTTTGTACACGATGCCTGATGCTCCCCTTCCAAGCTCATCCTTAAATTTTCTAGTAGCTTTCACTAACTCTCTGTAGGTATATCTTCGGAAATGGTTTGTTATCATTTCATAGCCTGCCTCAGCTGGCCATGCTCCTCTGAGTTGTCCTCTCTCCCTTCTCAAAATAAACCATCCTAATACAATAAATATTAACTCTGCTACAAATATGGCTGATAAAAACCCGTAGAAATAGAAATACTTTAATATATTCTGACTGGCCTTATTCATATTGGAGAAGTATGCAATGACATATTCATTTGCTGCACTGCAGTTTGGCCCATATTTAGGACCAAAAACTTGTGACCGAGGAATTGAGGACCCAGATACTTCTAAGTCCCTTGCGATTTTAAGGTACATGCTACCGATACCATCTAGACTTCTGCCGTTTAGTAGAATAGCCTTCGGGTAGCAGTGACCAAGTCCTTGAAAGTATGAGAACCCATTACAATTGCAGTCACTCAAACATATCTGCTTGCAGAAGTTAAGAGAGACAGAACGGTGAGCACTTAGATCTTGCCCGAAGAAGTTAGTGTTGGGTAGATGAACAAATTTCACCTTTTGCTCATCACAAGTTATATTGATCTTTGGTCTGCAGCCTTCACCCCAGTCACTTTGGTCGATGACTTCAAAACCAGGGGGGCATACACAGATTGGCACAGGAGTATACACACATATTCCATTTCTGCCGCATACACCACGTACCTTGCAGAGCTGTGGAAACGCCATCCATGTGACTGACCATGTTCCATTATCGTCCAGACTATACAGTCTGAGATTGCCATCATAATCCAACGTTAGCCTTCTTATAATGTGACTACCCCAGTCAGCAGCCATGAAAAAAGCGTTATCGTTTCCCCAGAACTGCCCCAAGCTGTCTAGAACACCACTTGTGTTGATCATAAAAGGTATCCTTAGCTTTTGCCAGATAGTCGAATATGGATCTGGCCAATAGATGAATGAGACATCCTTTTCATTTTCAAATAGTGAAATCAGCATCTGATCATCAAAATGTAAGCCATAGTGGCCAGGAACAAGCAATCTATTAGTGGACACGAGCTCGATGGTAGCATTAATCCTCTGAGTGGGTAACAAGGTATCAGTAGGAGAAGTAAAGCTTTGCCATAGAATGGTATCACCTTTGCCCTTCACGATGAGATTCCCAGTGTCTAAGAGCTGAGCTTGTTCTGCATTTGAGGAGCTCACGTTGTTGGTCCACACAATCTGGCCACCGTAGTCCCTTAGAACCATGCTCCCATCGAAATTTAACTTGACCTTTGATCCCCAGGTGTACACAGGGCGGAGAGGATTTGCACTCCATACAACAGTTCTTTCAGACACTTTGGAGAACCAAATGGAGAAGGTGGATGAGTTGGGGGAGATTTTGTAGAAGCCACAGCTGAACGTACCATCTGGCGAACGGAGTACATCGGAGCTGCGATCTGCTGAGAGAGAGAAGCCTGAAGAGAGGACATTTAGAGCTGAGACTTGCAAAATCAGATGAATCAGAGTGAGAAGAACCACAAATCTGGAAACCGCACCCATGGTTATTGCAGCATTTGAGTTGTCTTCAAGTGACCTGAATGGAGGACGATGTTATAGGGACCCAACTTGCAATGCAGCGTCCATCCTCAAGAAGCAAGTGGGAGACTCGGCCCACAGCGTTCACGTCAGTCACAGTACGATGAGCAGTGAACCTTGTGGTGCAGTCTTTTGTCCTCCGTGCTTCAGCCTTACAAAACAGAGTATCTTTTTTACTGAGGGGGACTGCACTACTGTGACTGAGTTCTTATCATGTTATTAATTTCTCAAATGATTCTCGTTCATTTCCAAAAAAAAAGTTAAGTTGTTTCTCTATGTGACACGTAAGGTTTCAGGTTGTGAGTTGTATGCCGACTCAAAAGTATCCACCTTTTTAACGAGTAAATTCCATTTTTAACCATTAAATTATCGTTGACGTTTGATTTTGGCTATAAAACTCAAAAACCGGAAATCCCTACCATCCAACTATCAAACCGTTTACATTTTACCATTTTGGTTGTTTCAAAAGGTGATTTCGCTAACGTGGACAATATATGGTAGTGGGACCCATATGTTAGCTCTATCTTCTTCCTCTCTCCCTCCCTCCCTCCTTCTCGGTCTCTCTCCACCCTCTCTCTATAGTAGAAGAGATTGACACAGTGGCAGTACCTCCAAGCTCCACTAAGCGGTGGTGCCCTAGCTCCCCACTGAGGTGGTGCCTGAGTTCCTTGCTATGGTGGCGTCTAGGCTCCCACTACGGAGGAACCCGAGATCCTTGGTGCGGAGGCAACTCAGGCCTAACCCCTAGGCGGCGACGGACGAGGTGAGCGAGGGCAAGGTAGGGGAGAGGAGGATGTAGCAAAGGAGATGAGGTCGCGAGTTCCAGATTCGGATTTGGAGTGGTGTCACACCCGGTTTTAAAGCCAAACCAAGTGACAATCATATGTGTGCCAGATCAAGTTTCACACATACGATGACTTCAGTAAATATCAAATACAGTGTTATAACATAAAGAGAGTTACATAGATTACCTAACCAGAAATGAGATAAAAAATCTCTAGTATAAGCAGCGGATCTCCAACAACTCCTCAGGCAGTTGACTGGGGGAAACGTACGCCTACCAAATCTTCAAAGTCTTCAACAGAGTGGTCTTGTACTGAATAGCAGATATAGCAAGTGTGAGTACACTTATGGTTGGTACTCAGCAAGTGTGGGGAAATGTGTAGTGTAAGGCCAAAATAAGGAATAACTGACTGGTTTACTGCATTAAGCATTTTAATTAATTGGTCAAGTTTTATTAGCAAGATATTTACTAAGGTATAAGCTTATACCACCCAATTAAGCATAAGAGCAAGAATATATATGAACATAAATAAAACACATGTTAATTATTCTTCAAGTTTAATTATCATGCGACAGTCCAGGTTGCTCTTGACTGTGAGCACGACTGATATATCATTTGTACACTCTGCAAAGGTTGTACACTTTCATTGCAAGTCACGTAAAAGTTCAGAAAAACTTTAGACCCAACCATGCTGTGCAAAAGTAGGCACTTATCACACTACCAAGGTGTGACTGCATATGGACGCTACAAGATCTTTACAAAGATTCCCTAATAAGTGATAACCCACTAAGGTTTCCTCATAAGGGGATGAACCCTCCTCCAAGTGGTGCGTACACCCCTTGACTGGACAAGCCTTTGCACAACCTATGAGCCCCTCTTGCCCTTTTGGTAAGACTATCACAAACTAAAGTCTCTAATTAATTAGCCAAGACTAGAGCCCGTTGGTCTTATGATTGTACTATTTTTCTGGATGGTCACACCATGTTCCAATTAAGGCATGTGAGCTGTTGTAATTAACAAAGGTGCATAACAGATTCATCATTGTTCATTACTTCCCACCATAAACCAGGTATAGCAACTAGCATAGCTACCCAACAATAAAGTAAAACCTAGGTTAACAAGGGATAATATGGAAACTAGGTAAATCCTTAATTAGGACCCATCAAATTAAGACACAAGCGTGCAAAGCATATGTTTCATATATCAATGTTGTACAGGACAAAATGTGATCAAGGGCACAACTTGCCTTCCTTAGAGTCCTATTGTTGTGCATAGTCTTTGAAGTCTTCTTCTTGAGATTCCTCAAACTACGCTCCTTCGGCGTCACACAATCATCCAAAGCAACCATACAAGCAAACAAATACAACTAATAAGAAACAATACACCAAACAATAAAATCATACTAAAACAACACTTTAAATCTATCGTACATGTTGCAAGGATCGCAAGAGCGCAAGTGAAAGGATCTTGATGTCACCTAGAGGGGGTGAATAGGAGTAACCTGAAATCATCGCCACTTAAAACAAGTTTATCAGCGACATGCGAATTATTCAGGAAATACTTCTGGAGATTCCACAAATTTTGGAGTCTCCTAAAAAATCTCCGGAATCTCCAAAGATAGGAAACACACGCCTTAAACAGCGGAATAAAATTGTCTGCCTAAAAATCGGAACTTCTGGTTTCAAAACTGGAACCTCTGGTTTTGGCTCGAGCAGAGAGAACCCCCAAACCTTATGCGTTGCAAGTGAGGTAAAGATCAAACCAAGTTTAGATAGTATGCTCAGATGGTGCACCTTAGTAGGATCACAAAATTCCTGCACTTCACAAATACAACACCCGAGTAGATCAACCAACATGATGAAATCACGATGAAATGGAAGTGCAATGCAAATGTAAGCAAACTAGTGATGAGACACGATAATTTGTTTTACCGAAGTTCAGATTCACCCCAGGCAAATCCTACATCTCCATTGGGTGCTTCCAAAGAAGCCAGGTTGCACTCAACCCTTTCCCTACATCACTAGTTAGCTTCTTCCCTTTCGGAGGCAAAGCTCGACCTGCACAAACTATCCCGTGGCTCACCACGTCTTGGGAGCTCTTGTGTCTTTCATCCCTCACATAGGATACTTGAGCACTGAGACTTTATCAAATGATCATGTGATGCATCCCTCTTGATAGTACGACACACATATACTCAAGATCAAAACATAAATACAATATTCATCCTCTTGAGTTTTATTACCATAAACCATGCCATACTTTTTCAATATATCCACTTGAGAGCTGCATCCAATTTTGTCTCTTTGGTTTGAACACTTCAATCTTGAACTAGTGACTTGGATCAATATTCAACCGCATATGAATGAAACCCAATTTTAAATCACAAGTCACTTTTTCATATGACTCAATGAACATTTGGTGCATCTCATTGCTATACTCAGTAAGGCTTGACTTGATACCTCAAAATCCTCCAAGCACTAGCCGCTTCACCCTAGCAAAGCTCATGGCCCAAGTCACCACTTGACCAAACTTTGCTTAGTATCTTGTTGCTAATCACTTGCTTGATTCCTTAATCCAATTGCTGCCGCATTGAGTCTAGCTTTGTTTTGACATCAAGAATGAAATTCACTTGAGATCATATCTTCTTTTGACTTCTATATCCTATTTGTTCATAACAAGCTTCTCATTTTATTTAGAGACCAACTGATATCCTAATGCCATAATGCCTCTATCTTTACCTCAATTTGCTTGTCACATATCACACACAACCATCATGGGATTTACATAATATTCCTTATTATGGCATTCATCTTTAACTCAAACAATCTTGCAATATGAGAATATCAACCACGCCTCAACTCACCATTTCTTGCTTTCCATGCTTAGATGAACAATGTCATATACCACACTTGTTCTTCTTACTATATGAGCCATTTAATACAATCTTTCCCACAAACATTATTCACCAATAGCATTACACCCACTCATATGCTTAACCAGTTCATTAGACCTTTAATCAAGTTGTCATTCAACTCACCAAAACCCACTAGGAGCCTAGATGCTCTTTCAGGAAGATTCACTCGAATCGGAGCTAAAAACGAAGAAGGTATGAGGCAAACATGGTTTCATGGACTTAGATGCAAATAACTATAGATTTGAAGGGCTAGCAAGAAAGATCTACAAGACACGTAAAATAGTGCTCGCAAAAAGGATAAGGCTAAGGGTTAGATCTGCAAAACTGAAGGGTTCGGGTTAGATTGAAAGGAACTGGAAACTTCTAGGGGGTTTTCGGTAAAGTTTCCAAGACACAAGAAAAGGATAAATAATTACAGATTTGGCCAGGAGCCTATCTGCAATCATTGAGCCATTTTCTTCCCATGGCCTGCGGCGGCTTTGGCTGTCCGGCTTGTGAGCGCTTTGGCGAGCTGGTGACCAAGGTGAGGAGGGGAAACGAGAAAGGAGAGCTTGGGGATCCTCCTGGTGTTCTCACTGGCGGCTGGTACGGCGGAATCGGGCTGGAAATTTGGCCGGTGGCGGGCAGCAGACGGTGGTCGGGTCGATGTTGCGTGGCGGTGCTGCTCTAGCGATGGAACGACATCGGGAACCGGTGGCAATCGCATGGTTCGACCTCACTGACAAGCTAGCGAAGACTGCCTGCCCCGAGGATGATAGGGTGCTGCAAATCGACCGGAAAAGCCAACGGCGGCGCTTGGCTCGGCTGGCTAGCTAGCCAAGCGGCGACGCTGCGCAAGACGAGGATGGGGCGAGGCGGCGCAAGCGCGAGCGGAGGCAGTAGGGCAAGCAGGAGATGTGGCTTCGCTATTTATAGGGGCAGGGGCGGAGCCCTAGCTTGGCGCCCACGCCAAGGAGAAGGCGGCGGTAGCCATTACCGGCCCAAGGTTTGGCGCTGCCCGATGGGCCCCGACGGGCTGGATGGGTCGGGAGGTGGCCGGAGTGAGTCGAGCCCACAGGCTCAGCCCGATAGGATAGGGTTAGATTTTCATAAATGATTTCTCAGGAAAAAAATCCAGAAAAAATCTAGATAATTTATTTAAACCATGAAACATATCCTGGAAATTCTAGGAAAATTCCTAGAGATAGATTGGACCACAAGGAATACAAATAAAATACTTGGAACCGGTGCCTAGAGCCTTCGAAAAAATAGATTTAATTCTAGAAAAATGAGAACAAATTCCAGAAAAATCTGGAACATATCTCAGAGAACCTAACAGTCGTAAGAATGCATTTTTAAACCTTTTTCACACTCAAGGAATAAGAAATGCAACCAGCATGAATGCAACACACAGAAACCTAAGGTTCATTAAGTTAATTTAGAAAAAGATTTTAATGTCTAATAAATTCACAAAGAAATCTTAAGGCCTTAAACGAACTCAAACAAATTCTAGAAGATTCTAATTAATTTTATTAAATTGCAAAGGTGAAAATTAGGGTGTTACAAGTGGGAGCTCATGCGTACATGGCCTCCTTTTCGCCTGCGGGAGGCGGCACCGTGTGGATGAGACAGGAGAGAGGAGAGGCAAAGAGAGTGAAGAGAGAAAAGGGAATTAGCATGTAGGCTCCACTGACACGTCAGCAAAGCCTCCATCAAAACAGCTAGACAGGCAAATGTAAATATTTTTAATAGTATGATGGTCAAAGATTTCTAGTTTAAGTTTCATGGTCAAAATTAAAATCCAACAATAGTTCAATGGTCAAATATAAACTTTCCTCGCGTGGTTTGACTTTACGAGTCTTATGATATCATAATCTGACTATTATTATCATTTCATCGGTCATGAAATTGTTCACCAACCTCTTATGGAGATTTAACAATAAAATATATGCTGAACGATGTCCTTATCCAAACTATGGTGCCTGCTTTTGGTATTTCACATCGAGGTTTGTGGGATGTTTTCATTTAGTGTTGCAGTTTTGTATAGGCGAAATAGGCATTTTGTAGTGTTGCAGTTTTGTATAGGTGAAATAGGTATTTTGGTCCCTAAAATTATTCCATCCCTCAACTTTCAGAATGTCCAATTTAGTCCCTCAACTTTCCTTTTGGGTCAAACTCGTCCTTGTGCTGATACGGGGCTCCATATGGGCATGAAACTAATACGAAAAGTCCTTTGTACCCTTAGCTTTTTTTCTCTTCAATTTTCACCTTTAGAATTACAATAACGTATAATCCAAAATAAATATGATACATATGTTTGCAAGGGAGTATGAATACATAGATGGAGCATGTATAACGTAGCACGAGTATAGTATACATACATACATATATGTACCAAAAGAATATGTGCACATATATTTTGCCTATTAAATTCGTTTGGGGACGAAACTCTGCTCACTCTGCAGCAGTGAAACTATACACGCGTTAAAGGATTTTCCTTTCAACACGGCTGTCCATAGACATCTCACTCATACCACAGAAACTGATATCTAACAGAACATGATAGTGTAAGCTTAAATATTTGAACACGAGCATCAGTAGTTCGTCTGTTATAATCATGCCATGGGCCATGGCGGACCATCCTTTTCCAATTGAGACTAGCAAGTTGCATGCATTATTGTGTGTCGTGATATAGCTGGACGCTGGTAGCTGCACACAATTTGCATGGACAATGATTGTGCGATGACCGGACACAAAGCCGGAGGCTTGGGACGGATTTGCCTGTTGCAGACTTGCAGTCGTCGATTAGCAGCCTTATGTAAAGTTGTAATCACTCAGCAGCTACCTCTGGTGCTACAGGCGCCATTGTTTAATGCCCTAGCTAGTCATGTTTAACTACACCTATAAGATAAGGAGACGCAATAGTTTCTTGATGGCATAGCACAAGATTCGGTCAAATTTGGAGCAATACGGTATGAGACTCTCTAAAGCGCGAGAACGGCACACACTCTCTACTCTCTAGCCTATGCTTTCAGCTCAGCAGCGTTATTGGAAGAGCCCAGCCCAGATTATCGAGCCCAAAGGCCCATGCTCCACGCACCACCTCGTGCTTAGCCCGCCGCAGCCGGTGGCGCGCCGGTGGTGCTCGTTGAGGGCGGGGCGGGGCGGAGACGGGAGCCGCTGCCACGGTTGCACCCCGTGGCGCATGGCCGCGGTGGCGCACGGCCGCGGTGGCGCGGTCCACTGTCCAGTGCCCAGTGCCCATTTCAGCAGTTTCTCAATAGTTGACTTTGTCCGCTTTACAGTTGCTGGGTTGGTAGCCGACGAGTGTACTGTTCACCTGATCATATCTTGGTTTGAGGCACAACATTGTTCCTGTGTTAGTTCCAGTCCCGGCTAGCTCAACAACCAGATGCATTGACGCTTTGTCTGGGTTCTCACATCTTTGGTAGTTCATCTGTGGTATGCCTAGAGGGGTCTTCCACTCTATCCCAAATATGATATATCGATTTACCCCAACCTGCATGGAATGGGACAAAGAGGCTTTGTTGTTGTAATTTTAGATCGATAGCTATCGTTAGATGCAATTCTGCACTCGGATTGAACAAATCTTCATAAGATTATATATCAATAACAATGGCGTTTCCTCCTGATTTAGAGCACAAATTACAACAGAATCTAGCATGGATATTATTTGTTCTCTCATCTATATGTTATTTGTTCCCCTTAGTACAAAGAGCCCTATTTATGCAGGCTTTAAGCAGGTCCTGCCATTACATTTGTGGGCCTGTTCGCTTCAGCTTATTCAGCCGGCTTATCAGCTACCAAACAGTATTTTCCTCTCACAACAAATCAGCCGTTTTAACTTTTCAGCTGGCTTATAAGCTGAAGCGAACAGGCCCTACTGACATCATCTACTAAAACAAGCATCTGGGCCACATTTTCCATGGTTGATCTTCTGTCCCTATCTTCCTCCATGCATGAAACAGACAGGCTCATTTTAAGCTCCTTAAGTGTCAATTACCCGACAAGTTTGTGGTTGGTTGCATAATTGCAAAGTTGCCTTCCTCATGGAGGAACTTCACCACTACGCTGAAACATAGGAGGCAGGAGATATCAGTTGAAAATCTGGTAGCGTCTCTTGATGTTGAGGAGAAAGCTCGGAAGAAGGACACCGCTGAGAATGGAGACCTAGGTCAGTCTAGCGCCAACATGGTCTAGAAATTCCCATGTGGCAAGAACAAAGGGAAGAACAAAGTCGTCAAGACTACTACCTTCAAGAAGAAAAAGAATAAGGCTGAGATGAACTGCTACACTTGTGGTGAGCTTAGACGCTTCTCTAAGGACTGTCCAGAGCATGCAGACCGCAAGGGTAGAAGGGCTAATGGGTCCAAGGATGTCAACATGGTGACCATAGGCAACACTGGAGACGGGTACGATAATCTACCTATTGTTCTCTCAGTTTTTCATTCCACTAGTTGGTGGCTTTATACGGGTGCCAATATTCATGTGTGTGCTGACATTTCCATATTTTTTTCTTACCAGGTCGCCTAGGGTTCCTCTATGCTGATGGGGAATAGGTCACATGCTGCTGTTCATGGTGTTGGTGCGGTAGATCTGAAGTTTATTTCAGGAAAGATCGTGCAGCTGAGGAATGTGCAACATGTCCCTACTATCAACAAGAATCTTGTGAGCGGCTCGGTCCTGTGTAAGGACGGGGTTAAGGTAGTCCAATAAATTAGTCGTGTCAAAATATGGACAATTCGTTGGTAAAGGCTATGAGTGAGAAGGCGTGTTCCGCTTTTCCCTTGCAGATTTCTGTAATAAGTACCTGAACCATATTTGTGGCAATGATAGTGATGATGCAAGTACTTGGCATTCACGTTTGTGTCATATTAATTTTGGTTCAATGTCTCGACTTTCCAGCATGTGTTTAGTTCTGAACCTCACCATTACTAAAGGTTCTAAGTGCCATAGTTGTGTGTAATCGAAGCAACCTCGGAAGCCTCACAAGGTGGCTGAGGAGAGACACTTGGCACCTCTAGAACTCATACATTCCGATCTGTGCGAGATGAATGGTGCATTGACCAAAGGTGGAAAGAGATACTTCATGACTTTGATTGATGATGCGACTAGATTTTGCTATGTTTACTTGTTGCAAACTAATGATGAAGTATTAGATTACTTTAAAATTTATAAGGCTGAGGTTGAGAATCAACTTGAGAGAAATATCAAGCGTCTAAGGTCTGATCATGGTGGCGAGTACTTTCCAAAAATTTTTGATGAATTCTGTGAGGAACATGGTATTATTCATGAGAGGACGCCTCCCTATTCGCCCGAGTCCAACAGGATTGCTGAGAGGAAAAACCGCACAAGTTAATTCCATGTTAGATACTACCGGTTTATCTAAGGCATGGTGGGGGAGGCTTTGTTGACTTCATGTCATGTCCTGAATAGAGTTACCAACAAGAATAAAAATCAAACTCCATATGAGATGTGGATTAGGAGAAAACCATCACTTTCTTATTTGCATACTTAGGGGTGCTTGGCGAAAGTCAATGTACCAATTCCGAAGAAGCGCAAGTTAGGACCTAAGACAGTGGATTGTGTCTTTCTGCTGAAATAACTCCTGAACGTACTGCACCTGTTGAGTCTTCTAAACAACCCGATGAGCATGAGCATGAGGACGTTCTAGAGAAGGATGATAGTGAAGCTCCTAGAAGGAGCAAGAGATAGAGGGTTGCAAAATCCTTTGGTGATGATGTCACAGTGTACCTTGTGGACAATACTCCCATGTCCATCACTGAGGTGTATGCATCTCCAGATGCAGACGATTGGAAAGAAGCTGTCTAAAGTGAGATGAATTCGATTCTTTCTAATGGGACATGGGAGCTCACTGAACGATCTTATGGTTTTAAACTAGTGGGTTGTAAATGGGTGTTCAAGAAGAAGCTTAGGTCTAATGGTACTATTAAAAAGTACAAGGCTAGGCTTGTGGCCATAGTTTACACACAAAAGGAAGGTGAAGACTTTTTTGATACCTATTCACCTATCGCGAGACTAACCTCTATTCGAGCACTACTTTCTCTGGCCACCTCATATAGTCTTATCATCTACAAGATGGATGTAAAGACAGCTTTCCTAAATGGAGAGTTGGATGAGGAGATTTATATGGATCAGCCTAACGGGTTTGTGGTGAAGGGTCAAGAAAGCAAGGTGTGTAAGTTATTGAAGTCGTTCTATGGCCTGAAACAAGCACCTAAACAATGGCATGATAAGTTTGACAGAACTTTAACTTCTGTGGGCTTTGTCATTAACGAGGCTAATAGATGTGTGTACTATCACCATCGTGGGGTTGAAGGAGTTATATTGTGCTTGTATCTGGATGACATACTGATATTTGGCACAAACATTGATGTGATCAATGAGGTCAAGTCTTTTCTATCACAGAAATTTGATATGAAAGATCTGGGAGAAGCTGATGTTTAAAAGGTTGAGGATGAGAATGGGATTACTCTTTCGCAATCCCATTATGTGGAGAAGGTCTTGAACCATTTTGGTTATATGGACAACAAGCCTTCTCCAACACCTTATGATCCCAGCGTGATACTCAAGAAGAACAAGAAAACTAGTAAAGATCAACTGAGATACTCTCAGATTATCAGTTCACTCATGTACTTAGCTAGCGCAACGAGACCTGACATAGCTTTTGCTGTAAACAAATTGAGCAGGTTCATGTCAAACCCGGGTTCTGATCATTAGCATGCACTTGAAAGGGTTATGCACTACTTGGTGGGTACTATGAGTTATGGGATTCACTATTTCGGGCACCCTGCTGTGCTTGAGGGATATAGTGATTCGAACTGGATTTCAGACGTTGATGAGCTATATGCCATGAGTGGATATGTGTTTACCCTTGGAGGTGGTGCAATATCATGGAGGTCTTGCAAACGGACCGTTCTGACGAGATCAACCATGGAAGTAGAACCTACTGCTTTGGAAACAGTCACTGTTGAGGCAAAGTGGCTGCGTGAGCTCTTGATGGATTTGCCTGTGGTTGATAAACCAGTACCGGCAATCCTTATGAACTGTGACAATCAAATGATGATAGTCAAAGTGAATAGTACTAAGGATAACACAAAGTCATCAAGACATGTCAAGAGACGACTGAAGTCTATCAGAAAGTTGAGAAACTCCGAACTAAAAAGTGTGACTTATATTCAAACAGACAAAAATCTGGTAGATCCCTTTACAAAAGGGCTATCATGGAATGTGATAGAATGTGCATCGAGGGAGATGGTATCAGACTTGTTTGGGTTGCTGTAGTGGTAAACCAATCTATGTGATCGGAGATCTTGTGAATTAGGATCTGGGAAAATCAAGCTATCGGTTGACTGAGGAGAGTAATTTTTAAACCCTCCCTATATAAAGATGCAATACTTTAAGGCAGGTTAGCAATATGTTTTAATGTGCTTCTATTGGCTTGATTAAGCGAAGATGCTGTTCTATAAAGTATTTTTGAAAGAACACACCTATATGAGCCCGACCATAAAACATCGTAGTCTATGAGACATGGGTGATCTATAGTAATCTCATGAAGAGACCAAGGAGTATGATGAATATGCTCCACCCGCGGGGTAGGCTACTGGTAGCTAGGTACTAGTTTCGACTTTGAGTGAAACTTGTCCACATAAAACTTGCAATTCAAGGCTTAGTCCATTGTTCAAGTTATGGATGAATGTAGCTTGAAGCTCTAGGCGAGAGTTCAACTTAATATTCCTTGCTGAAACATTGGTATATAAACAGCAGTGAGAAACAAGCAAAATCTCTAATGGGCATTTGAGATCTGGTGGGGGATTGATGGAATAATGGGCTTGGCCCATTACAATTTCAAAAATTCCAAATAAATCTCAAAGGCCCATGTGGGCATTAGTAAGTAGTTAGAGTGGTGCAAATCTTTAGTCCCACATCACTAGTGGAGGAGCAGGATGGCCAACATAAATATGGAGGTTGTCTCCACTCCCCCAAGCTATGTGTGTGGGGAGAGAAGGAAAGCTCCACACGCACGCGCTCGCTCGGGCAGGGTGGGGCGAAGGGCACCGGCACGCAACACCTGCGTGAATGGTCCACCGAAATACGGCCTCCAGCCTTGCGGTGGCGCGGTTTCCTTTTTGCCATTTTTTTGTGTTACTTGACCTTTAAATCAGCTGAGTTTAGATCACGATCGCAACATGAGATCGTGGGCTCTCCTATATATATATGACCTATCGGCCTTTAGCGAAAACACATCTAATCGAGCTAGGGTTTTTGCCTCTTCTGGCTGCTGCGCCGCCACCATAGTCTACTCCATCCCAAAGGTCAGCATGCACCGGCGAACGGGAGAGCAGGTCTCCGGAACATCTCGCTCCTATGATCCTACATCGGGAGAGGACGAATAAGGTTTTTTGGGAAGCACTCCGCACGACTGCTCAAGGTCTTCACCACGGCTCGTCTTCCGTCCAAGTCCAGCGTTGCGGTGGGCCATCGTCTTCAACATCGTCTATTACGCTCCGTCCGCAATATCGTCATTGTTCCGTTTGCACCGCTTGTCGTCACAGCTGCACCCGCTAAGTACGTACGCCGTGATCTGATCTGTTATTTCAGCATATTTTCTGAGAATATGAAGTCGTACTTGCTGTTGCCTAGTATGTTAGAGATTTACATGCTAGATTTTATTCTTACTATGATAAATTTATTTCAGAATTTAATCATGCAGTTGTCTAATTTTCCAAAGTATATGATTGTAACCTCTTGTGCTTCGTAAAGCGGACGAATTAGAGGGAAAGGGAAGCTAATCAGTTCAGTTGCCAGTTGTGCTGTGAGCTTGTGATGACTGATGAGTACACGATTTACTTGCATCAACATCTTTAACTTAGGATTATTCGATTCTTTGACATGTTGTCAGCAGGTCAAGACGCCACGCCTCGACGAAAAGTTTGTCGATGTCCACCTAACCCCTTGGCTGGTGCCCACCACAAAGTCCGCAACACAACAACAGCTCGTGGCAGAAAAGAGTTTGGTTTGGACTGTTCGGTGTCTCTGAACTTTCCAGGCAGCTTACACGTGAGACCAGCGGCTCTGCTCAAGAAAACATCGTGCAGGTGAGCCTGCGCTACAGGCTAAAACCATGCTGCAACGCGTCTGTATTTAGCAATAATTTGGAAGGGCTGGTATGAGACATTGCTGAAGTCTCAAATGGCTGCACCTTGTTTAGCCAAAGAAAAAGAGGGTGAGAGTGGCTGGAAATTGATCTGCAGTTTATGCTAAGAGGTCACCCCTCCACTCCAGGCTCCAGCCCTCCCACTCTTTGCCTCTCAGGCAGTCAGGCTCAGTCTCAGCCTTTGGGTCTGAAGGAACTCACCTCAGCCACCTCCCCCGTCCTCGTCCAGCCAGCTGCCCACCGAACTCGTCCAGCCAGCTGCCCACCGAATTCGACGCCGGCCGCCCGCATGAGAAGCTCAAAATTTTGACTTTCGATCAGCTTCTACACTTATCCAGATGACCAAACGCAAGTCGGTACCTGGCAAAAGCACGGGGTTTCCCTTTAGTGCCAGGCTGATCCATCTATCATGGCATGGGCACGGCGTAAATCAAGTTCAAAGAATTTTGTCGAGCAAAATGCCTCATGTCATGCTACCATGCAAGTGGCGACTGAGGTGACTTGATATGACCGGGTTCTTCCGGAAACTAGAGAATTGCAAGTGTACAAACATCCACATCCACAGATAGAACCATCTTATCACCCGAGCAACATCCAACGCTGACCTGATATTGCAACTTGAAAACTTAGCTGCTCGACCATTGAGCTTCTGATCTGAGGTAAATATCACTCAGATTCCCACCCAACCAACCATCTCAATAACACCAGAAGAAACTACGGAACCAGAGTCCATCAGCTCCTGGCCTCCTGCATCTTATATTTTCCTGGAAACAGAACGAAATATGTTTCGAGATATTCTATTGCAGCTTCTCTTCTCTTGTGTCTCAGGATAATACAAAATGGAGGTACAACAAAAAAGAAAAAGAAAATCCAATCGCCATGTACTTTTAACATGCTCTATGGAAGTTCTGAGAAGCAGCAACAAAATCTCCACACCAAAGAATGAGCGGGGTACAAGGCGGCTGAGGAAACAGATTTTTTTTCTAACGGCAACATCTACAGACCCCGGGCGCTGAAGCACAGAGGAGAGAAGTTAAAAGGAGCCGACACGCCGATTACAAAAAGTAGTCCGGGGTCTTGCGTGTCATGTCCGGCTCGATTTGCCGCGGAGCTGGGTCGAATTGGAGGAAGTTCTGATCCATGTTCTCTCCAAATTCGAGGATTGCAGCCATGTTACCGCATCGGTAGCAGTAATTTGGCGCGCTGAACACCGCCACAACATTCAGGGAACAGAGCAAACTATTAATCAAGTTAAACAAAATTGTGTAAAACAACGACTCATTCAGGGCATTAAGGGCCTATTAAGGACCTATTTGTTTGAGCTAACAGCTTCTCAGCATAAAAAGCTAGAAGTTCAAACAAACAGCGAATTTCTAGTGCAGCTTTCGAAAAGCTGGAAGCTCAAAAAAGCTGAGTTTATATGGAAAAAAAAAGCTAGCAACAGTTTCTCAGAAAAGCTCAAAAGTTAAGCTTGTTTCTCAGAAAAGCTCAAAAGCTGCACCTCAAACAAACAGACCTTGACCCATTGTCGATTTGCCATTTCTAGACCCAAAAGCCCATCTGGGCCGTTTCTATGGCCCACTCCACGGTTCATACTTTCGACCTAGAGCAAAATGCCAAAACCCATATCCCAATCTTGCGACGGCGGCACTCATCGAGGGCGGGGCCGCCGAAGAACGGAGCAGCTGGCCGTTGTGCCTCCCCCGCGGCGGAGCAACATGATGCAAGGGTGCACGGGCTTGGTTCAGAGCCCATTCGACCACACAGGTATAGCTGTACGACTCTATGAATAAGTGAGTAACAGCAGCCGCTCACTTGTTGATCCGTTTCCACTTTGCAGCTGTAGAGGGGCTTAATTGTTAGATTGATGTGTTATCTTTCCAATCGGATTGGTTAGGCATTAGCCAGCGAATGTACTATTCACCGAATTGCTATGCAAAACTTCCAGTCTAGCCAAAATACAACCTATCAGTATTTGATTGCCTACCTCAAAACTTGCTTGGGACTACAGCCTCCAAGTGACAGTATCTTTGGTGTCTGTATTGGATGAATTGAAATGAAAAATGTTCCATCGGATGTTCCGATGGACCTCAGAAAAGCATCGGAGCAAGCGTCGGAGTAATTGGTACGCTGCGGAGAAGACTAGGCAAAGTCACCTATCAGATGTTCCAATGGTCACTTTTCTAGTAGCGTCGGACGAATTCTGAGGGACAGGCTTGGAATACGAAGAAAATCCAATAGCACTAGATGATCCAACGGTACGCGCAAGAGGAGCGTCGAACAAAGTATATTTTCTTTGATCCTTTACAGAAGGTTTTAACCAGAATGCCTTCAGCACTGGATGATCCAATGGCACCATCGGAGAAAGCATCGGAGCAATTACATCAAGAGGATCCAACGGCTATGTGACGTGAGCTATGGCACCGAATGATCCGATGGGGGCATCGGATAAAGCGTCGGATGAATTTCTGAAGAACTTGGGCACAGGGAGTCCAACGGCTAGTTGCACTGGATGTTCCAATGCAGGCTAAAAATAGACCATCGGAATATCCGATGGTATACTTTTTCACTAGCCGTTGGAGAAACGGCTCTTTGAGCCCTTGGGGCTATTTATTCCCCCACTACTCGCCCATTTGGAGTGTCCAGGGCTGCATTGAAAACCAAGACTCATTAAGAACATACCCATGCAACCAAAAGTGCTTAAGTGATACATCAAAGGCTTAGCATAAGTTTAGGAGAGTAATTAGTGTTAGGATAGGCCTAGAGAGGTGTGAGTGCAAGGTGTGCCAACCTTGTGATCAGATTCTAGAGTGAACCACCGCTATACAGGAGGTGTGCCGGTGCCTTGGAGCCTTTGTGGCTCGCCGGCAAGTCTTCGACCCTCCTGCTTGGTGTGGAGCGGCGTCGACGACCTTATGCCGGGGACGTGGAGACCCCCTTCCTTCATGGAGAAGCTCCTTAGTGAAGACGGCATCAAGGTGACCGAGGGACTTGGCGTGAGACTTAGTGGCCGAGCCTTTGTGGCAAGTCAAGAGGCACCTTGGGAGAGATTTGGTGACCGGGAAGCAATACTCTTGTGTGAGTGTTTCAACAACGTGGACTAGTGGTTACTTAGTGCCTACCGATACCACGGGATAAATTCTTGTGTCAAAAGTTTGCTTCCTCTCATCCACTCCTTACGTTTCCGCATTTCATACTTGCAACTCGTGTGCCTTTACTTTCCTACAGTAATATCTTGATAGGATTGGCTATAGGTTGCAAAACTTATTTTGAGATGAGGGTTTCACGCTAGATCAACCATAGAATATACTTTTAGGATAGAATGATCTAGTTTCCTTATATATAAAGTAGTGGAAGTCATATGTTAAGTTTTTAAGTTGCCTAATTCACCCGCTCCCCTCTTAGACTACGAGCACCGATTCGTTTCAAATAGCATTCGGTAGTATACACAAAATCCTTGAAAGTATGCGAACCCATTACATTTGTAGTCACTCAAACATATCTGCTTGCAGAAGTTAAGAGAGACAGAACGTTGAGCACTTAGATCTAGCCCGTAGAAGTTAGTGTTGGGTAGATGAACAAATTTCACCTTTTCCTCATCACAAGTAATATTGATCTTTGGTCTGCAGCCTTCACCCCAGTCACTTTGGTCGATGACTTCAAAACCAGGGGGGCATCACAGATTGGGACAGGAGTATACACACATATTCCATTCCTGCCGTTTACACCATATACCTTGCAGAGCTGTGGAAACGCCATCCATGTGACTGACCATGTTCCATTATCGTTCAGACTGTACAATCTGAGATTGCCATCATAATCCAATGTTAGCCTTCTTATAATGTGACGACCCCAGTCAGCAGCCATGAAAGATGTGCTATCACTTCCCTGGAACTGCCCCAAACTGTCAAGAACACCGCTTGCGTTCATCATAAACTAACCTTAGCTTTGCCCATATAGTCATAGCTGGATCTGGCCAATAGATGAATGAGAGATCCTTTTGATCATCAAATAGTGAAATCAGGAAGTGATCATCAAAATGTAAGCTATAGTGGCCAGGAACAAGCAATCTATTAGTGGACACGAGCTTAGTGGTAACATTAATCCTCTGAGTGGGTAACAAGGTATCAGTAGGAGAATTAAAGCTTTGCCATAGAATGATGTCACCTTTGCCTTTCACGATGAGGTTCCCTGTGTCCAAGAGTTGAGCTTGTCCTGCAATTGAGGAGCTCACATTGTTGGTCCACACGGTCTGACCAGTGTAATCTTTTAGCACCATGCTTCCATCAAAATTTAATTTGACATTTGATCCCCAGCTGTACACGGGATGAAGAGGATTTGCACTCCAGACAACGGGTCTTTCAGAAACATTGGAGAACCAAATGGAGAAGGTGGATGCGTTGGGGGAGATGTTGTAGAAGCCACAAATGAATCTACCATTTCGCGAACGGAGCACGTTGATGCTCTGCTCTGCTGAGAGAGAGGAGCCTGGTGAGAGGACATCTATTGCAGAGTTATGGCAAAGACGATGAATCAGAATGACAAGAAACACAAATGTGGAGACTGCAGCCATGGCTATCCCAGCATTTGAGTTGATCTTCAAATGACCTGGATGGAGGACGATATTATAGGAACCAACTTGCAATGCACTATCCAGCCTCCAGAAGCAAGTGATAGACTCGGCCAACATTATTGAAGTCAGTTAAGATTCGGTGAATAGTGAACCGTGCTGTGGAGTCTTTATTCATTTGTGATTTAACGTTGTAGAGAAGGCTCTTTTCCGACTGAGAGGGACTGCACCATGTGCGGTCTGCCGGTCTCTCGTATTATCTGTAAGCCTTCGATAAAATCAAAGGTAACAATATAGATTATTAATTTCTCAAATGGTTACCTGTCAAGATGTTTTTTTCAATCTGACACTAAGATTTCAAGGTGTATGCTACAATATGAAATATGTATTGATATTGCACTTATTTGGTATTGCACGTGTTAATAATTTCTCTTTCTACAAATTTAGTCAAAGTTAGAAAACTTGACTTAGGACAAAAATGGGACCTAAATTTGGAACAGAAGGATTACGTGATGTCTTCACAAGTATCTAAAGTGATTGTCTCTTTCTGAAGAGATGGCCTAAAATCTACTCTTGTCAACTCAAGATTCTAGTGGGTGATATAAAATTGATGCAAATGAGATACAGCTATAGTGTTTCTTTTTCTTACACGAATACTACCTATCTTTGTTTGTTTTGTTTTAACGGAAGATGCACTCCTGAAGTGTAATTGCTAGCTATACGAGCTCGCTCGGCGTACAGATTGTTCTTTGAGGGAGCGACGAGGTTTGCAGGAGCACGGGCCATCTGAAGAGCCTGGGCACATATGAAAGTCAAATTCTTCATGTGGCTTGCGGTTCGTCAGCGTGGACAATAGGCAGAAGGCACAGACGGGCTTTGCGAGACCTGACCAGTGTCACCAAGTTCTTGTACGATTGGATCGTGGAACGGGTAGGCGGGTACAAAACGGGTATACCCCTTCGGAACGATGAATCGAGACTTTGGAATGTGAACCAATTACTTTCTGTAGGATAGCTTGGTACGATATGCTATCGAACTTTCACATAGGTAAAAAAAATTAGAAAAGAAGGATAAAAGAAATAAATATACTATTGGGTTGTCATTTACATGCTCTCTTAGTAGTTCCAGCAGCACCAATCCAAAGTTGTAGACATCAACCTTTGCTGTAATTGGGAGACTAGAAACCCATTCAGGCGCTAAATAACCTCTAGTTCCTCAAAATAAATCATCCTAATGCAACAAACATTAGCTCGGACAAGATTATTGCTTATAAAAATCCGTAGAAGTACAAGGTGATACAATCAGATATCTGTAAAGCACACTAGAGCAGATTTTACGGTGCTATAGCACACATACTTACAACACAATATAGCATGGATACTGCATATTTGATAGAACTACCATTTTCTATCAATGTATTGTTTGCATGGCCCTTAGTACAAAGAACCATTTGGACGCAGGCTTTTAATAAGCAACTCCTCCCATTTTAGTTGCACTGCTGACAGCGTCAACTGAAACAAGCGTCTGCACCACATTTTCCATAGTTGGTCTTCTGCCTCTATCTTCCTCCAGACATGAAACAGCTAGCTTAATCATTGTTCTTGCTTGCAAGTAGTTGAAGTCGCCATTCAGTCTACTGTCAATAAAGTTGGGGATCCAAAATTGTTCAGTGCCATCCAACTGCAAATTCTCTTTAAGCATCCTGACTATCCTTCCAAGGACCATCTCCACCTCCTCATTCTCATTATTTTCCATGTCCGAAATTCGGGCTCCCTTTAGTAGTTCCAGTAGCACCACTCCAAAGCTGTAAACATCTACCTTTGCGGTTATTGGGAGACTAGAAACCCATTCAGGAGCTAAATAACCTCTAGTTCCTTGGATCCGAGAAACATCTATATTTGATCCACCTCTGTTCAAGAGCTTCGCGAGGCCAAAGTCAGCGATCTTTGGCACCAAGTTCTCATCCAGCAGTATATTTTCAGGCTTGACATCACAGTGGATGACCCACTCTAAGCACTCATGATGAAGATACGCCAATCCTCTTGCCACGCCTAAGGCAATATTAAACCTTTGCTTCCATTCAAGTAAGATTTCTGAGCCTTCGACGGCGAACAAGGTTTTTTCCAACGAGCCATTCTTCACATATTCTGAAATCAATATCCTGTGTGGACCATCAGAACAGAATCCCCAGACTCTCACTAGATTCATATGGTAAATCCTGCCAATCACACTTAGTTCATGCTGGAATTCTTCTCCACCTTGGTTTATATCTTCCAATTTTTTCACAGCTACAACCCTATTGTCTTTCAAAACTCCTTTGTACACGATGCCTGATGCTCCCCTTCCAAGCTCATCCTTAAATTTTCTAGTAGCTTTCACTAACTCTCTATAGGTATATCTTCGGAAATGGTTTGTTATCATTTCATAGCCTGCCTCAGCTGGCCATGCTCCTCTGAGTTGTCCTCTCTCCCTTCTCAAAATAAACCATCCTAATACAATAAATATTAACTCTGCTACAAATATCGCTGATAAAAACCCGTAGAAATACAAATACTTTGATATATTCTGACTGGCCTTATTCATATTGGAGAAGTTGGCAATGACATATTCGTTTGCTGCACTGCAGTTTGGTCCATATTCAGGACCAAAAACTTGTGGCCGAGGAATTGAGGACCCAGATACTTCTAAGTCCTTTGCGATTTTAAGGTACACGCTACCGATACCATCTAGACTTCTGCCGTTTAGTAGAATAGCCTTCGGGTAGCAGTCACCAAGTCCTTGAATGTATGCGAACCCATTACAATTGCAGTCAATCAAACATATCTGCTTGCAGAAGTTAAGAGAGACAGAACGGTGAGCACTTAGATCTTGCCCGTTGAAGTTAGTGTTGGGTAGATGAACAAATTTCACCGTTTGCTTATCACAAGTAATATTGATCTTTGGTCTGCAGCCTTCGCCCCAGTCACTTTGGTCGATGACTTCAAAACCAGGGGGGCATACACAGGTTGGCACAGGAGTATACACACATATTCCATTTCTGCCGCAGACACCATGTATCTTGCAGAGCTGTGGAAACGCCATCCATGTGACTGACCATGTTCCATTATCGTCCAGACTATACAGTCTGAGATTGCCATCATAATCCAACGTTAGCCTTCTTATAATGTGACTACCCCAGTCCGCAGCCATGAAAGAAGTGTTATCGCTTCCCCAGAACTGCCCCAAGCTGTCTAGAACACCACTTGTGTTGATCATAAAAGGTATCCTTAGCTTTTGCCAGATATTCACAGTTGGATCTGGCCAATAGATGAATGAGACATCCTTTTGATTTTCAAATAGTGAAATCAGGATCTGATCATCAAAATGTAAGCTATAGTGGCCAGGAACAAGCAATCTATTAGTGGACACGAGCTTGATGGTAGCATTAATCCTCTGAGTGGGTAACAAGGTATCAGTAGGAGAAGTAAAGCTTTGCCATAGAATGGTATCACCTTTGCCCTTCACGATGAGATTCCCAGTGTCCAAGAGCTGAGCTTGTTCTGCATTTGAGGAGCTCACGTTGTTGGTCCACACAATCTGGCCACCGTAGTCCCTTAGAACCATGCTCCCATCGACATTTAACTTGACCTTTGATCCCCAGGTGTACACAGGGCGGAGAGGATTTGCACTCCATACAACAGTTCTTTCAGACACTTTGGAGAACCAAATGGAGAAGGTGGATGAGTTGGGGGAGATTTTGTAGAAGCCACAGCTGAACGTACCATCTGGCGAACGGAGTACATCGGAGCTGCGATCTGCTGAGAGAGAGAAGCCTGAAGAGAGGACATTTAGAGCTGAGACTTGCAAAATCAGATGAATCAGAGTGAGAAGAACCACAAATCTGGAAACCGCACCCATGGTTATTGCAGCATTTGAGTTGTCTTCAAGTGACCTGAATGGAGGACGATGTTATAGGGACCCAACTTGCAATGCAGCGTCCATCCTCAAGAAGCAAGTGGGAGACTCGGCCCACAGCGTTCACGTCAGACACAGTACGATGAGCAGTGAACCTTGTGGTGCAGTCTCTTTGTCCTCCATGCTTCGGCCTTACAAAACAGAGTATCTTTTTGGACTGAGAGGGACTGCACTACTGTGACTGGGTTCTTATCATGTTATTAATTTCTCAAATGAGCTAACTGTTTGATTCTCGTTCATTTCCAAAAAAAAAAAAAGTTAAGTTGTTTCTCTATGTGTAAGGTTTCAGGTTGTCAGTTGTATGCCGGACTCAAAAGTACCCACCTTTTTAACGAGTAAAGTCCATTTTTAACCATTATTATCATTGACGTTTGATTTTGGCCATAAAACTCAAAAACCGGAAATCTCTACCATCCAACTATCAAACTGTTTACATTTTACCATTTGGTTGTTTCAAAAGATAATTTCGCTAACGTGGACAATACGTGGTAGTGGGACCCATATGTTAGCTCTATCTTCTTCCTCTCTCCCTCCCTTCCTCCTTCTCCGTCTCGCTCCACCCTCTCTCTATAGTAGAAGAGATTGACACAGCGGCAGTACCTCCAAGCTCCACTAAGCGGTGGTGCCCTAGCTCTCCGCTGAGGTGGTGCCTAAGTTCCTCGCTATGGTTGGTGCCTGCTTTTGGTATTTCACATCGAAACTATGGTGCATGCTTTTGGTATTTCACATCGAGGTTTGTGGGATGTTTTCATTTAGTGTTGCAGTTTTGTATAGGCGAAATAGACATTTTGTAGTGTTGCAGTTTTGTATAGGCGAAATAGGCATTTTCGTCCCTAAAATTATTCCATCCCTCAACTTTCAGAATGTCCAATTTAGTCCCTTGACTTTCGTTTTGGATCAAACTCGTCCTTATGTTGATACATGGCTTCATATGGGCATGAAACTAATACGAAAAGTCCTTTGTACCCTTGGATCTTTTTTCTCTTCAATTTTCACCTTTACAATTACAATAACTCGTATGATTCAAAATAAATATGATACATATGTTTGCGAGGGAGTATGAATACATACATGGAGCATGTATAACGTAGCACGAGTATAATATACATACATATACCAAAAGGATATGTGTACATATATTTTGCCTATTAAATTCGTTTGGGGACGAAACTCTGCTCACTCTGCAGCAGCGAAACTATACATGCGTTAAAGGATTTTCCTTTCAACACGGCTCTGTACATAGACATCTCACTCATACCACAGAAACTGATATCTAACAGAACATGATAGTGTAAGCTTAAATATTTGAACACGAGCATCAGTAGTTCGTCTGTTAGAATCATGCCATGGGCCATGGCGGACCATCCTTTTCCAATTGAGACTAGCAAGTTGCATGCATTATTGTGTGTCGTGATATTGCTGGACGCTGGTAGCTGCACACAATTTGCATGGACAATGATTGTGCGATGACCGGACACAAAGCCGGAGGCTTGGGACGGATTTGCCTGTTGCAGACTTGCAGTCGTCGATTAGCAGCCTTATGTAAAGTTGTAATCACTCAGCAGCTACCTCTGGTGCTACAGGCGCCATTGTTTAATGCCCTAGCTAGTCATGTTTAACTACTCCTATAAGATAAGGAGGCGCAATAGTTTCTTGATGGCATAGCACAAGATTCGGTCAAATTTGGAGCAATACGGTATGAGACTCTCTAAAGCGCGAGAACGCCACGCACTCTCTACTCTCTAGCCTATGCTTTCAGCTCAGCAGCGTTATTGGAAGAGCCCAGCCCAGATTATCGAGCCCAAAGGCCCATGCTCCACGCACCACCTCGTGCTTAGCCCGCCGCCGGCGGTGCTCGTTGAGGGCGGGGCGGGGCGGAGACGGGAGCCGCTGCCACAGCTGCACCCCGTGGCGCACGGCCGCGGTGGCGCGGTCCAGTGCCCACTGCCAAGTGCCCATTTCGACCACACAGGTATGGTTATCAGCAGTTTCTCAATAGTTGACTTTGTCCCTTTTACAGTTGCTGGGTTGGTAGCCGACGAGTGTACTGTTCACCTGATCATATCTTGGTCTGAAGCACAACATTGTTCCTGTGTTAGTTCCAGTCCCGGCTAGCTCAACAACCAGATGCATTATTGACGCTTTGTCTGGGTTCTCACATCTTTGGTAGTTCATCTGTGGTATGCCTAGAGGGGTCTTTCACTCTATCCCAAATATGATATATCGATTATTTGATTGCCTACCCCAACCTGCATGGAATGGGACAAAGAGGCTTTGTTGTTGTAATTTTAGATCGATAGCTATCGTTAGATGCAATTCTGCACTCGGATTGAACAAATCTTCATAACATTATATATCAATAACAATGGCGTTTTCTCCTGATTTAGAGCACAAATTACAACAGAATCTAGCATGGATATTATTGAAGAAATGTTACAGTTAATTTTTTTTTCTCTCATCTATATGTTATTTGTTCCCCTTAGTACAAACAACCTTATTTATGCAGGCTTTAAGCAGGTCCTGCCATTACATTTGTGCTACTGACATCATCTACTAAAGCAAGCATCTGGGCCACATTTTCCATGGTTGGTCTTCTGTCTCTATCTTCCTCCATGCATGAAACAGCCAGTCTCATCATTGTTCTTGCTTGGATATTGTTGAATTGACCATTTAGTCTAGCGTCAATAAAGTCGGCGATCCAAGATTGTTCACTGCCACTGCCATCCAACTTCAGCTTTTCTTTGGCCATCCTTGATATCCTTCCAAGGACCATCTCCACTTCCTCATCCTCATTATTTTCCATGTCAGAGGCACGAACTCCCTTGAGTAGTTCTAGTAGCACCACTCCAAAGCTGTAGACATCAACCTTTGCTGTAATTGGGAGACTAGAAACCCATTCAGGCGCTAAATAACCTCTAGTTCCTTGGATCTTTGAAACATTTATGTTGGATCCACCTCTGCTCTGGAGCTTTGCAAGGCCAAAGTCAGCAATCTTTGGCACCAAGTTCTCATCCAGCAGTATATTTTCGGGCTTCACATCACAGTGGATGACCCACTCTGAACACTCGTGGTGAAGATATGCCAGTCCTCTAGCCACCCCTAGGGCAATGTTAAATCTTTGCTTCCATCCAAGTAAAATTTCTGAACCCTCAGTACCAAATAAGACTTTATCCAATGAACCATTCTCAAAATATTCTGTAACCAATATCCTGTGTGGACCATCAGAACAGAAACCCCAAACTCTCACAAGATTCATATGGTAAATCCTACTAATCACACTCAGTTCATGCTGGAATTCTTCTTCACCTTGGTTTATTTCTGCCAACTTTTTCACAGCTACTGCCCTGTTGTCTTTCAGGACTCCTTTGTATACAATGCCTGATGATCCCCTTCCAATTTCATCCTTGAACTTTCTAGTCGCTGACACCAACTCTCTGTAGGTGTACCTGCGAAAATGGTTAGTTATCATTTCATATCCAGCCTCAGCTGGCCATACTCCTCTCAGTTCCCTGCGCTCCCTCCTCAGAATAAACCATCCAAATACAACAAACATAAGCTCTGCCAGAAATATTGCTGATAAAAATCCATAGAAGTACAAATACTTCAACTCACTCTGATCTCTCTTAAGCATACCCAGAAAATCTGCTACAAAGTATTTATTTGGTGTGCTACAGTCAGGACCATACTTAGGAGCAAAAGGTTGTGACTGCGGAATTGAGGCATCCAACACTTCTAGTCCCTTAGGAATCTTGATGTACATGGTACCAGTACTACCAAGGTTATGCAGGGTTACACCACCAAGCATAATAGACTTTGGATAGCAATCTCCAGTTCCTTCCCAGTAGGCAAAACCCTTACAATTGCAGTCATGCAAGCATTTGTTCATGCAAAAGTCAAGAGAAACGAAATGGTGGGTAGTCATATCATACCCCAAGAAATCAGTGTGGGGTAGCTTAGCAAATTTCACCTTCTGTGCATCACAACTGATGTTGGTCTTTGGTCTGCAGCCTTTGCTCCGGTCGCTTGGGTCAATGACTACAAAACCAGGGGCACACACACAAGCAGGTGCAGGCGTATACACGCATATTCCATTTTCACCGCACAAACCGCGTACTTTGCAGAGCTGAGGAAATGCCATCCATGTGACGGACCATGTTCCGTCTGCCTTATTGAGACTGTATAATCTGAGGTTGCCATCATAATCCAGTGTTAGTCGCCTCATGATCCCAGGACCCCAATCAGCAGCTGTGAAGGTTGAGTTGTCACTTCCAAGGAAATGTCCCCAGGTATCAAGAGCCCCAGATGTGGTGCTATTGAATGGCACTCTAAGCTTTTCCCAGATATTCCTACTTGGATTTGGCCAATAGATAAAGGAGATGTCCTTCTCATCATCAAACAGAGAAAGTAAGTACTGATCGTCAAAATGGAAGCTGTAATGGCCAGGAACAAGTAACCTGTTAGTAGAGACCAGCTTTGTAGGAGCACTAATGCTCTGAGTGGGTAGCAAGGTATCAGTAGGAGAATCAAAGCTTTGCCACAGGATGGCACTACCTTTGCCCTTCACAATGAGGTTCCCATTGCCCAATAGCTGAGCTTGAATATGCCCAGCATCCGAAGCGCTCACATTGTTGCTCCACACAATCTGGCCATTGTAATCTTTCAGAACCATGCTCCCATCGACATCTAACTTGACTTTGGATCCCCAGCTGTACACAGGGTGTAGAGGATTTGCGCTCCAGATGATGGTTCTTTCGGATGATCTGGAGAACCAGATGGAGAAGGTGGAGGCATTTGGAGAGATGTTGTAGAAGCCGCAGGCGAAAGTACCATCTCGTGAGTGGAGCACATCGGAGCTCTGCTCAACTGAGAGGGAGGAGCCTGCCGAGAGGAAATCACGGGCTGAGATGCTCGAAAGCAGATGAATCAAAGTGAGGAGGAGAATACTGGCTGAGCATGCATCCATGGTATTATTGGTATATACACATGCTGCAGCCACTATCAAGTGTGCGGAAGCAGATGAATGGACGCGAGGAGAAGCGGATGCAGAATTGCGGTTATCTTTGAAACAGCGGTGTTAAACACACACCATCCAAATTGCAATGCACTCTTAGCCATGGACTCCTAAGGAAGGAAGGTCATTTTGTTCTTTGAAGAAGACTGACTTATGGGAGAGGTCAGGTCCGAACATAGTGGTATGGGCGGCCATCAGGCAAGGGCCCTCACATGGGTGCTTTGGAAAAGAAAACATTTAGAATTCGTTGTGGTATGATATGTTATGGTTAGCACACCTAATCCTGCCAAAACAATACATGAGTCCTGCAAACTTTTGCGAAGTGTTTTTGATGGAATAATGGTCTTGGCCCGCTACAATTTCAGAAATTTCAAATAAATCTCAAAGGCCTATGTGGGCATTAGTAAATGGTCGGAGTGGTACAAACTTTTAGTCCCACATTACTAGTGGAGGAGCAGGATGGCCAACATAAATATGGAGGTTGTCTCCACTCCTTCAACTTATGTGTGTGGGGAGAGAAGGAAAGCTCCACACGCGCGCTCGCCACGCCTCGCCTCGCCTCGCCTCATCGGGTAGGGCGAAGGGTTGCGGGCGCACGACACCTGCGCTGTTTCCTTTAAGTCAGCGAGATACATGGCTTGTCATCACGGCTGCACCCGCTAAATACGTACGCTGTGATCAGATCTGTTATTTCAATATGGCTGGTTTTGCTGAGTCACTGAGGCCAGAAAAATTTACCGGTGTGAACTTTAAGAGGTGGAAATCAAAGGTTCGTATCTGGTTTAATGATATGAGCATCTGGGATACGAGGCTTGGCAAACTTACTGCTGAAGCGTAGAAAAAGTTCGATGATGCCAATAACCTTTTCGTGGGATGTATCATTAGCAATATATCTGACGGTCTGGTCGATGTCTACATAGACATGACAGATGCGAAGGTGCTGTGGGATGCTCTGGTTGCAAGGTATGATGCAGCAGATGCATGCAATGAACTATACCTCATGGAGAGTTTCCATGACTACAGGATGGTGAACAACCGTTCTGTGGTAGAGCAGACCCATGAGGTGCAGTGTATTGTGAAGAATCTTAAGCTCCTTAAGTATCAATTACCCGACAAGTTTGTAGCTAGTTGCATAATTGCAAAGTTGCCTTCCTCATGGAGAAACTTCACCACTACTCTGAAACATAGGAGACAAGAGATATCAGTCGAAAATCTGGTAGCGTCTCTTGATGTTGAGGAGAAAGCTCGGAAGAAGGACACTGATGAGAAAGGAGACCAAGGCCAGTCTAGCGTCAACATGGTCCAGAAATTCCCATGTGGCAAGAACAAAGGGAAGAACAAAGTCATCAACACTACTACCTTTAAGAAGAAGAAGAATAAGGCTGAGATGAACTGCTACACTTGTGGTGAGTTTGGACACTTCTCTAAGGATTGTCCAGAGCATATAGACCGCAAGGGCAGAATGGCTAATTGGTCCAAGGATGTCAACATGGTGACCATAGGCAACACTGGAGACGGGTACCATAATCTACCTATTGTTCTCTTAGTTTTTCATTCCACTAGTTGGTGGCTTGATACGGGTGCCAATGTTCATGTGTGTGCTGACATCTTCATGTTTTCTTCTTACCAGGTCGCCCAGGGTTCCTCCATGCTGATGGGGAATGGTTCACGTGCTGTTGTTCATGGTGTTGATACGGTAGATCTGAAGTTTACTTCGGGAAAGATCGTACAACTGAGGAACGTGCAGCATGTCCCTACTATCAACAAGAATCTTGTAAGCGGCTCGTTTCTGTGCAAAGACGGGTTTAAGGTAGTGTTAGAGTCAAAATTAGTCGTGTCAAAATATGGACAATTCATTGGTAAAGGCTATGAGTGTGGAGGCTTGTTCCGCTTTTCCCTTGCAGATTTCTATAATAAGTCTGTGAACCATATTTGTGGCAATGTTAGTGATGAGGCAAGTACTTGACATTCACGTTTGTGTCATATTAATTTTGGTTTAATGTCTCAGCTTTCCAGCATGTGTTTAGTTCCGAACCTCACCATTGCCAAAGGTTCTAAGTGCCATAGTTGTGCGCAATCGAAGCAACCTCGGAAGCCTCACAAGGTGGCGAGGAGAGACACTTGACACCTCTGAAACTCATACATTCTAATCTGTGCGAGATGAATGGTGTGTTGATAAAAGGTGGAAAGAGATACTTCATGACTTTGATTGATGATGCGACTAGATTTTGCTATGTTTACTTGTTGCAAACTAAGGATGAAGCATTAGACTACTTTAAAATTTATAAGCCTGAGGTTGAGAATCAACTTGAGAGAAAGATCAAGCATCTAAGGTCTGATCATGGTGGCGAGTACTTTCCAAAAATCTTTGATGAATTCTATGAGAAACATGGTATTATTCATGAGAGGACGTCTCCCTATTCGCCCAAGTCCAACGGGATTGCTGAGAGGAAAAACCCCACACTGACTGACTTGGTTAATTTCATGTTAGATACTTCTAGTTTATCTAAGGCATGGTGGGGGGAGGCTCTATTGACTTCATGTCATGTCCTGAATAGAGTTCCGAACAAGAATAAAGATCAAACTCCATATGAGATGTGGATCGGGAGAAAACCATCACTTTCTTATTTGCGTACTTGGGGTGCTTGGCGAAAGTCAATGTACTAATTCCGAAGAAGCGCAAATTAGGATCTAAGACAATGGATTGTGTCTTTCTAGGATATGCTCAGATGAGCATTGCTTATAGATTTTTAGTAGTTAAATCTGAGGTCCCCGATATGCATGTTGATACTATTATGGAATCTCGTGATTCAACATTTTTTGAGAATATATTTCCTCTTAAAGATATGCATGGCAACTCTAGATTTTCTAGTGAAATAACTCCTGAACCTACTGCACCTGTTGAGTCTTCTGAACAACCCAAGAGCATGAGCATGAGGACGTGCTAAAGAAGGATGATAGTGAAGCTCCTAGAAGGAGCAAGAGACAAAGGGTTGCAAAATCCTTTGGTGATGATTTCACTGTGTACCTTGTGGACAATACTCCCACGTCCATCACTGAGGCATATGCATCTCCAGATGCAGACGATTGGAAAGAAGCTGACCAAAGTGAGATAAATTCGATTCTTTCTAATGGGACATGGGATCTCACTGAACGACCCTATGGTTGCAAACTAGTGGGTTGTAAATGGGTGTTCAAGAAGAAGCTTAGGTCTGGTGGTACTATTGAAAAGTACAAGGCTAGGCTTGTGGCCAAAGGTTACACATAAACGGAAGGTGGAGACTTCTTTGATACCTATTCACCTGTCGCTAGACTAACCTTTATTCGAGCACTACTTTCTCTGGCTGCCTCGTATAGTCTTATCATCCGCCAGATGGATGTAAAGATAGCTTTCCTAAATGGAGAGTTGGATGAGGAGATTTATATGGATCAGCCTGACGGGTTTCTGGTGAAGGATTAAGAAAGCAAGGTGAGTAAGTTGTTGAAGTCGTTGTATGACCTGAAACAAACACCTAAGCAATGGCATGATAAGTTTGACTGAACTTTAACTTCTGCGTGCTATCATTAACGAGGCTGATAGATGTGTGTACTATCGCCATGGTAGGGGCGAAGGAGTTATATTGTGCTTGTATGTGGATGACATACTGATATTTGGCACAAATATTAATGTGATCAATGAGGTCAAGTCTTTTATATCACAAAAATTTGATATGAAAGATTTGAGAGAAGCTGATGTTATTTTGAACATCAAGCTGATTAAGGATGAGAATGGGATTACTCTTTCGCAATCCCAACCATTTTGGTTATATGGACAGCAAGCCTTCTCCAACACCTTATGATCCCAGCGTGATACTCAGAAAGAACAAGAAAATTGGTAAAGACCAACTGAGATACTCTCAGATTATCGGTTCACTCATGTACTTAGCTAGCGCAACGAGACTCGACATAGCTTTTGTTGTGAACAAATTGAGCATGTTCATGTCAAACCCGGGTTCTGATCATTAGCATGCACTTGAAAGGGTTGTGCGCTACTTGGTGGGTACTATGAGTTATGGGATTCACTATTCCAGGTACCCTGCTATGCTAGAGGGATATAGTGATTCGAACTGGATTTCGGACGCTGATGAGCTATATGCCACTAGTGGCTACGTGTTTACCCTTGGAGGCGGTGCAATATTATGGAGGCCTTGCAAATAGATAGTTTTGACGAGGTCAACCATGGAAGCAGAACTTACTGCTTTGGAAATAGCCACTGTTGAGGTAGAGTGGTTGCGTGAGCTCTTGATGGATTTGCCTGTGGTTGATAAACCAGTGCCGACAATTCTTATGAACTGTGACAATCAAACGGTGATAGTCAAAGTGAACAGTACTAAGGATAATGCAAAGTCATCAAGACATGTCAAGAGACAACTGAAGTCTGTCAGGAAGTTGAGAAACTCCAGAGTAATAAGTGTGACTTATATTCAAACGGACAAAAATATGGCGGATCCCTTTACAAAAGGGCTATCGTGGAATGTGATAGAATGTGCATCGAGGGAGATGGGTATGAGACCCGTTTGAGTTGTTGTAGTGGTAACCCAACATACGTGATCGGAGATCCCGTGAATTAGGATCCGGGAAAAACAAGTTATCGGTTGACTGAGGAGAGTAATTTTTAAACCCTCTCTATGTGAAGATGCAATACTCTCAAATGCTGTAAGGCAAGTTAGCAATATATTTTAATGTGCTTCTATTGGCTTGATTAAGTGAAGATGTTGTTCTACAAAGCATTCTTGAAAGAGCACACCTATGCGAGCCTGACTGTAAAACGTCGCAATTTATGAGACATGGGTGATCTCTAGTAATCTCATGAAGAGACCAAGCAGTATGACGAATATGCTCCACCCGCAGGGTAGGCTACTGGCAGCCAGGTACTTGTTCCGACTTTGAGTGAAACTTGTTCGCACAAAACTTGCAATTCAAGGCTTAGTCCATTGTTCAAGTTGTGGATGAATGTAGTTTGAAGCTCTAGGCGAGAGTTCAACTAACAGTCCTTGCTGAAACACTGGTATATAAACAATAGTGAGAAATAGGCAAAATCTCTTATGGGCATTTGAGATCTGGTGGGGGATTGATGGAATAATGGGCTTGGCCCATTACAATTTCAGAAATTCCAAATAAATCTCAAAGACCCATGAGGGTATTAGCAAGTGGTTGGAGTGGTGCAAACCTTTAGTCCCACATTGCTAGTGGAGGAGCAGGATGGCCAACATAAATATGGAGGTTGTCTCTACTCCCCCAAGCTATGTGTGTGAGGAGAGAAGGAAAGCTCCACGCGCGCGCTCGCTCGGGCGGGACGGGGCGAAGGGTACGGGCGCGCGACACCTGCGTAAATGGTCCACCAAAATTCGGCCTCCAGCCTTGCGGTGGCGTGGTTTCTTTTGCTATTTTATTTTTTGGTTACTTGGCCTTTAAATAAGTTTAGATCACAATCGCGACGTGAGATCGTGAGCTCTCCTATATATATGACCTATCGGTCTCTACCGAAAACACATATAATCGAGTTAGGGTTTTTGCTCTTCTCGCTGTTACGCCACCACCGTAGTCTACTCTATCCCAAGCGTCGGCGTGCACCGGCGAACGGGAGAGCAGATCTCCGGAACCTCTCGCTCCTGTGATCCTGCACTGGGACAGGACGAATAAGGTTTTTAGGAAGCGCTCCGCGCGACTGCTCAGGGTCTTCACCACGGCCCGTCTTCCGTCCAAGCCCGACGTTGCGGCAGGGCATCGTCTTCAACGTCATCAACTTCGCTCCGTCCGCAAAATCATCGTCGTTCCGTCAGCACCGCTTGTCGTCACAGCTGCATCCGCTAAGTACGTACGCCGTGATCTGATCGGTTATTTCATCATGTTTTCTGAGAACATGAAGTCGTGCTTGTTGTTGCCTAATATGTTAGAGATCTGCATGCTAGGTTTTATTCTTGCTATGATAAATCTAGTTCAGAATTTAATCATGCAGTTATCTAATTTTCCAACAGTTTTACTGAGTATACGATTGTAACCTCTTGTGCTTCGTAAAGCGGACGAATTAGAGGGAAAGGGAAGCTAATCAGTTCAGTTGCCAGTTGTGCTGTGAGCTTGTGATGACTGATGAGTACACGATTTACTTGCATCAACATCTTTAACTTGGGATTATTCGATTCTTTGGCATGTTGTCAGCAGGTCAAGACGCCACGCCTCGACGAAAAGTTTGTCGATGTCCACCTAACCCCTTGGCTGGTGCCCACCACAAAGTCCGCAACACAACAACAGCTCGTGGCAGAAAAGAGTTTGGTTTGGACTGTTCGGTGTCTGTTCGGTGTCTCTGAACTTTCCAGGCAGCTTACACGTGAGACCAGCGGCTCTGCTCAAGAAAACATCGTGCAGGTGAGCCTGCGCTACAGGCTAAAACCATGCTGCAACGCGTCTGTATTTAGCAATAATTTGGAAGGGCTGGTATGAGACATTGCTGAAGTCTCAAATGGCTGCACCTTGTTTAGCCAAAGAAAAAAAGGGTGAGAGTGGCTGGAAATTGATCTGCAGTTTATGCTAAGAGGAAACTACGGAACCAGAGTCCATCAGCTCCTGGCCTCCTGCATCTTATATTTTCCTGGAAACAGAACGAAATATGTTTCGAGATATTCTATTGCAGCTTCTCTTCTCTTGTGTCTCAGGATAATACAAAATGGAGGTACAACAAAAAAGAAAAAGAAAATCCAATCGCCATGTACTTTTAACATGCTCTATGGAAGTTCTGAGAAGCAGCAACAAAATCTCCACACCAAAGAATGAGCAGGGTACAAGGCGGCTGAGGAAACAGATTTTTTTTCTAACGGCAACATCTACAGACCCCAGGCGCTGCAGCACAGAGGAGAGAAGTTAAAAGGAGCCGACACGCCGATTACAAAAAGTAGTCCGGGGTTTTGCGTGTCATGTCCGGCTCGATTTGCCGCGGAGCTGGGTCGAATTGGAGGAAGTTCTGATCCATGTTCTCTCCAATTTCGAGGATCGCAGCCATGTTACCGCATCGGTAGCAGTAATTTGGCGCGCTGAACACCGTCACAACATTCTTATCCTGCATCACACAATCAACAAAAGGCAACGCAAGTTATTCAAGATTCTGCAGGGAAATGTTCCAGTTTGGTGCTCCTATGCCCGTGATGGAAGGAGAAATTGCATAATCTTTGTACTTCTAAAAAAAGGCATCGTTGGTAGTGGACTGGTAGTAGTGGGTGATGGTGGTTGGTTCTACACAACACAATGATGTGTGTAATTATGTGTCTCAGATAATACCGTGATGGCTTTCCACGTTGTACCTATGTGATTTCTTTGTAGCTTAATTAATCTTATATGTAATTTGATATTTACAGCCTAGAAGTTTGAATACCTTTTTATTGAAAATCCATTGAAAGCACGGTCAAGCAGCCAGTTCACAAAGAATAAAACTTTTGCAGAAATGGGTTCGCGCTACTTCAATAAAAAAACGCCAAGACAATTTGGTGAACAGAACTTTCAATGAATTTCAACAAAAAAAAGAACTTCCAATGAAAAAAAATCAATGTTAAAATTGACCACACTGGATACTAACCTGACACCAATTGAACCCTTCCATTACAAGTTGATGGGCTCTTGAAATAAGACTTAGTCCGTTTGTATGGTTGAATTGCTGTGCGATATCTTGCCCAAATGTGTATCCAGCACCTCTTGGTGAAATTCCCCATCCACATCGATCATCCGGATCAGACCACAACAGATCACACATAGGCCCTTCATGTGGGACCTACAACCATTTTAGGGAACAGAGCAAACTATTAATCAAGTTAAACAAAATTTGTGTAAAACAACAAACTCATTATATACAAGTGCTATGATGTTTATACCCTAAAGCCCAATTGAGGGGTCAATAGTAGATTATTTAAGAACAAACTGTGTCAAGAAATTGGATAGCTAAAATATGGTAGGCTTCTATATTAAATCACTTCCTCACTGCACCTGAACTAGGAAGTACGGAGCACAAGATCATGCAAAACTGTAAAATGGAGTCAACTGGGTTCTATTTTGCCTTACAGAAATTCACCTGGCCATAGAATAGAAAAACACACAACTGCAACAATGTGAACGAATAATTCTGAAATCTGGAGTTGTTTAGTTGCTACAGTTCTTCTCACAATCATACAAGAATGCTCACTGTCCCATGCAGATGCAAAATAAATGGTTCAATTTACAAAACTACCGTACATATATGTTAAATAAATGTTACCATATCTCATAAATGTAACTATCTATCTATTTCTTTAGAGCCAGACCTGTTGTGTCTATGCAGATTTCAGCTATTATCAACACATCTTGTTCTATTATCAAGATATCTCAAAAGGAAAACAGGATCCTTAACCCCAATTCACAAGAAAGACATACATAGAATGGTCTACAATTCAAAACATGCGAGGTGTATAATCATCCACAATTAGCAACTAGTTCACACATATTGTGGAAATTCTGTTGCCAACCTCTTGTATGCGATCAAGGGCACGGATATTATCCAATGTATCCAGTGATGGAGAGAGACCACCATGTAGGCAAAAGACCTGCAGAATGGAATTTTCCACTTTCATCACACCAGAAACAGGATTGAGTTCACACACCAATGTGCTACAACATAAACAAAGAACAAACCTGATTTTCTATAAGAGCTGTGAGAGGTAAATAATCAAACAAGTCCGTGAAGTACTTCCACACGTTTGCATTTCCATATTTCCGTAAGCATTCATCATAGAAGCCATACCTGTAGCCAAACACTACATGTAAAGAGCACCCTAGCACTTTGGGTGCAGTTGTATAGTTGCATTTCACAATGCAGACTGATGCAAGAAAACAACTGAAACAATGTATACTTTATCGCAAACCATGTTGTTATTGGAAGCAAATTTCAGAGTTCTATCAACATCATATATTGAAGCAATTGTGGTTTCAATAGTAAGCGTGATGTTGTGACCCAGAAACATCCTTTCCACGCATCAATAACTGGTTAATTCATTACAAGTCCCGCAAAGAAGCTAAGTTGTGTCTATAAGATATGTTGAGACAATCTCATGCCATAGAAAGAATGCAAGTAATCGATCATTGTACCAAAAACCAGCCAGTTGTTAAATTAACCAACTGGAATATTGTGAAGTTAATTTAGTTGTTCAACTCTAAACAGGAATCTATAATTGAAGTCGCAATTTTTTTTTCAATCTAACTAAGCTAGCGGAATAATGCGATTTGCAACTTTTTATTTATTTTTTTCAATCTAGATAATGGTACGAAGATGAAGGCCTGACAAGCATGGAAATAGAGAGTGTGGATTGGAAGGTTAGACAAAAATGTGTAAAGAGAGGTTCCTCACTTTCTTTGTGGAATGTTGTTGAGGGCTTAGAGGGCTAGGCCCCCACTAAGGATAAACTACAATATCCAAAAATTACAAAACCACTAGATCTGCAGCTGCAGGTTCAGGATTCTGTATCCATACCACTTCTCCACATTCTAATCCACTCTAGAAAATGTTTCTACCTCAAAATCAACATTCACTCAGATTTAGAATGTGGATAGAGACAGAGTTCAAGTTCTATTAGCATCCAATTCAAATGTAGATAAAAAAAGGAGCTTGCTTAGCCTAACTTCAGCATCACCTTATGACTTTCTGAAGCTGAAGCTAGGTCAAAAATGTGGAGCTCATTCGGCCCCTCTTGTAAACCTAAGCTCCTTTCTACTATCACAAAATCCAAAAGACACTTACACCATGGAGTTCAAGAAAATAATGCAGCAACCAGAGAAAAGCATAAGTTTTGTGCCATAAATTGATTTAATTCACAGCCGTTACGTGATCACATATGTAGTCCAAATACTATGCTAAGTTAATATTTACAAGCATCTGATGCCCTTTACCAAGTAATGTTACTATCTTCAACAAGGATCGTGAATGAAAATGAAGCAAAGAAATCCAAAATGCATAATGACCTGAGTATTACGAGAAAGCAACTGATACGGCCAGAAGATAAAGATAACAATTGCCCTAATTCTCTTGACACTCAAACTTTTAAGTGCATTTTGTACCAAACATTATTATGGACTCAATGTCCAGTAAATAGCCCATTTCAAACTTAACCATTTTAGGAAACTTTACTTAATAGTGCCCTCCTTTTCTTAAGTAATTGTAACAAGAAAAATCCTATGCTGAAAGAAACTCTCTACTGCTGTAGAGTACAACTAGAGGAATAGGAACTCACACTTGAGTTATTTGTCTGCTCTCATGATTTCCTCTCAATATTGTGATTCTGTCTCTATAACGTACTTTTAGAGCCACTAACAGGGTCACCGTCTCCACTGAGTAGTAGCCACGGTCTGCAGAAAATACCCATAGTCAATTCAACTATGGTATGGAAACAAATAAATGCATCAAAAAGCAATATAAAATATAGATAGAAAGAAAAGCAGCTTCCTTAGTCCCTTAACAACATAACTTAAAAAGTAGCATTTCATTGAAAATAAGATTGTAAGAGTGCTTTGCGTGTATGGCCAGTGTAACCAATAGAGTAACCGAACTAAGCAGACGACAAAAATAAAGGCTGCATCCTTATTTGTTAATCTAGCAGTAGAGAACAAGCCCTGCATGCCATAAAACTTAAAAGGTTCACACACTTTCAGTTTCCAAGAAACCTTCGACCTTCTCATGCACTTCATATACATGGTAGCCAGAAATGTTTTCTATGTACGCCGTCAGTATATCACTATAGATGAGAAAATCATGGCAAGGCAAGGAAAACAATTAAAAATATACATTTCCATTTAAAAATATGCATGGTAAACATTAACTGCTCATCCGAGAGGGGGAGAGAGTTTGAAGTCAGTCAACAGATATTCACTAATCCATAACATCATGAAACAGTTACTGATTTGTTCGAGAGAGAAAAACAGTTATTGATCTATAAAGCAACAGTAACGAAGAAACGATCAGTTTGAACAATCCATTTAGCATCAGTAAGCCCATCGCAGGTGCTCCAGCCCCCAAGCCCGAGCACATGAGCACCTCAATTTTCCAGCAGGATCTATTGAAATTAGTAACTAATAATCACCAGAGAATCAGATCGAGCCACCTCACAAATCCACAGATCGACGGAAGCCCAGCACGAGTCGCGGGAGGCTAGAAGAGGCGGGGGAACTGACCGACGTAGTCGCCCATGAAGAGGTAGTTGGTGTCGGGGGCGTCGCCTCCGATGCGGAAAAGCTCGATGAGGTCGTAGAACTGGCCGTGGATGTCGCCGCAGACGGTGACGGGGCAGCGCACGGGCTGCACGTTCCACTCCTCCATGAGGATCGCCTTGGCCTGCTCGCAGAGCGCCTTGACCTCCGCCTCCGCCAGGAACTTGCACTCCCGCAGCTGCGAGATCTGGCGGTCCAGATCCGCGTGCGACGGCATCGCCGCTGCCGCTCCGCTCTACCTCAACCGCCCCTTCCCTTCCCTTCCCCTCCCCTCCCCTCCCCTCCCCTCCCCTTACCTAGTTCCCTCCGCCGCCGGCGCAGCCGAGGAGGGGGAGGAGCGCCGGACCCGGCGAGCCCGCCGGCGAGGAGGGCCGCGGGGGCGCGCGGGGGCTTCGAGGGGATCGACGAGGAGTGAGGTGGAAGCGGAGGAGGTGGAGGTGCTAGCGCTCATGCCTCCATTTCTTCTCACGCTTCGCGGTGTTTGTTCGTGGATGGGGGGAGGAATTTTTCCAATTTTTTCTTTTCCTCGCTGTCTTGGGTATTTGTTTTGGATTTGGCTTTCGGCTTTTGGGTTTGGTTTGGTGATTTGGTCCTTGGTCAGAATAATTTTATGCGTTGTTTATGAGAGAAAAGGTGAGGGCGGCGTACTTTCCAGGTGGAGGGAGTAGAGAATGACAGGATGTTTCGTGGTGGTCTGGTGGCTGTCTGTGGGTTCTTCGGGGTGTTTGGTTAGTCCACTTCGTAACCATCGAATACTCGGATGCTAATTATGAGGACTAAATATAAATTATAAAACTAATTATACGGATAGAGGCTAACTCACGAGATGAATCTATTAAGCCTAATTAATCTATCATTAGCAAATGGTTAATGTAGTATTATATTATCAAATCATGGACTAATTAGGCTTCATAGATTCGTCTCGTAAATTAGTTTCCATTTGTACATTTGGTTTTGTAATTAGTCCTAATTAGTATCTAAACATTCGATGTGATAGGAATTTAAGGACCTCCTAAAGAAACAAATACCCATTAGGTGATTGTTCGAACTTTGGATGAATTAGTCATGTTTTAACCTACCTCTGTTTTAAGGTTTTTTTCTTTTAAACTGGGAGCCGAAAAACTTAACCGGAACTTTTTTTCAAAAATTTGTTAGAGTTACGAGAACTTGACCTGAATTGTTTTTTTAAAAAAAATTCAAAATTGGACACGGAGAGCTATCCAATTATAAAAACCGGACAAGTTTGACCTTTTGAGTGGTTTCAAGAGTGGTTTGCATTTTCTAAAAATTTAAAAAGTTAGATTTAACTAAAAAACTTATAACGAATTTATTTCAAATCAAAAAAATGTCAAATTAGTGCCAATTTTTTTAAAGAATATAACCTATCTGTTGGTGTTCTATTTGGCATTATTGCAACCTTAATTGTTCATGTTCCTTGTGTTTTATTACGAACAATAAAACATTATAAATAGTAACAAATATGATGCAAAGAATTTCAAATAGAGCGCTAACAAATGGCCTACATTTTTTAGAAAACTTATGGTACCAGCTTCATATTTTTTGGATTTGAAATGAATTAGTTATATTTTTAATTAAATCAAAATTTTCAATTTCTAGAAAATGCAAAACAACCCAAAGGACCAAATTACCCGGTTTTGATAGTTGGATGGCCCTCCCTGTCCAGTTTTGTAGTTACATGATGAAATTAGACTTTTGCTATAGTTGGATGGTTGGAGTTACGTTGATTTATAAAACTTTTTAATCTTTGAATTTCACAAAACAACCTAAACTACATGAAAATTTACATAATGATACAAAAAGCTCAACATATTTGCATATTCAAATTCCCATGGTGTTTGGCTAGATTTTTTTCCACATGTGCAAATGCACTCAGGTCTATTTAGAGTTTCTTTCAAAAGGATACTACTTCAGTTCTTAAATATATAACATCATTGACTTTATTCATTCGTTTGACTATTCTTCTTTTCCATAAATATTTTTGCAAATAGACAAATCTACAAGTTATTAAAATACTTTTGACAATAGATGATTTTATTTTATTTAAACTAATTTATTAAATAGATATTGTTGGTCAAAGTTAGAGTAAAAAGTCAACGGCATTACATATTTAAAACGGAGGGAGTAGTTACTATTTCGCTTCCGCTGGTTAAAACCTACACAAATATTTATCAAAAGATGAAAATATTATGTTTAAATAGATCTGAGCATTTTATGAGCCGAGCTGGAAAAAAATTCAGTTCATTTCAGGTCGAAAATTTATGCCCACGAAAGTCCTCTTCGGACCGAGTATCATATCAAAGTTAAGCATGGATCATATGTTAACGATGCTTGATAACGAGTTAACATATGATCGATGCCGACTTTGATTCCGCTTCTTTGACAAGTTTCTTTTGATAGCTTCATTCTTCTCGTGCACTATTTGCGTAAATCAAATGATACGGTACTAGTCTTTTTTAATCATTGATAGTTTTCTAGTCTTACACGCTGACATGATGAATAAAGATAAAGTAATGGCTATTATATTAAGTAACATAACATACTCCGTCCGACTTAAAATACGACATCTTAGAGATTTTAGACATATTACTATTTGTTTTAACTTTTCTAGATACATACCTTTTGATACGCATCTAAATATATACTATGTACAGATATATTGTAAAAATGATGTGTCTAGAAAAGCCAAAACGAATAGTAATTTGGGACAGAGGGAGTAGTTTTACTGTGCACCTAGATATATACTATGTCTAGATACGCAGAAGTCATATACCTAGAAAAGTCAAAACGAATAGTAATTTGGGACAGAGAGAGTAATATACCAATTCTAGGAAGAATTAAATGAGAAGTCATCTAAATATATCAATGTCTTATATTTGAGGATAAAGATAAATTGTGAACGGTTGGATGACTCGTTGGAGGGAGTAGTAATGACAAAGAGAGTATTACAGGAAGGAGGGAGTAACAATTACTCCCTCCGTTCCAAATTGTAAATCATTCTAAGAATCTTGAGAGTCAAACTATCTCAAGTTTGATCAAATTTATATGATAATATAATAACATTTATGATGTCAACTAAGTATCATTAGATTCTTTATCAATTATATTTTTATAGTATATCTATTTGATGTCATAAATCTTTATATTTTTCTCTATAATTTTGGTCAAACTTGAGATGCTTGACTCTTCAAGATTTTTGAAATGACTTACAATTTGAGGACAGGGAGTACTGTTTAATTTGACCAAGTTTCCCTCCATTCCTTTTATTTTTTAGGTTGAGATAACGAAGGTGGAACAAAAGGTTCAAAATCACGCCCCTCTGTCGAGTTGGCCTTGAGCGACGGCTTTGACGTCTTGACCTCAGCTTGCTTCGCCACTCAAAATCGCGAACAGCACCATAGAACCAAACAAATCAATCCCCCTTAAACCCTCCTCGCTCTGATCACCACACCACGCAGTGTTCCGCCTCCCGCCCCTTCCCGATGGACGCGCCGACGAAGCGGCGGCACCAGCCCGGCGGCGCCCACCCCACGCGCCGCAAAGTCGTGGAGGAGCCCTTCCACCCCGCGGCTCCAACCCCCCCCGCCGCCGCTGCCGCTGCGGCGGCGCCGCCCCGCCTCGTCGGCGCCATCGTCGAGAAGGGCTTCTCCGCCGCCGCGCCCTCCTCCGCCCCGCGCCCCTCCGTCCTCCCCTTCCCCGTCGCCCGCCACCGCTCCCACGGCCCCGTAAGCCAGCCGCCACCCTCCCAAACCCTAGGCCCCCGAACCCCCAAACGCCCTTTTGGATTTGCTTAGTTGCGCCTTTTGCTTGTACTCCACGACTGACCAACTGCTATTTCCGGTTCCGCAGCACTGGGGTCCCGCGGCCAAGGGTGCCGTTAAGGATGGGGCTGAGGAGGAGGACGAGATGGACATGGACGAGGCGGACTACCAGCTGGTGGTGGCCGCCGCGGCTGGCCCGGTGAAGAGGAAGGAGAAGAAGGGCATGGATTTCAGCCAGTGGCGGGAGTTTGTTGGCGATGCTCCTCCCAAGCGGAGGCAGGGGAAGCCAGCGCAGGCCAAGAAACATAGCGAGCAGAAAATTGATGCTGGGGCTGTGAATTCGAAGGTGGCTGCTGCGTCAGCTGGGGGGAGGGAATTGGATGGAGGCGCTATGCAGATTGACAGTGGAAATGCTAGGGAAGGACCAGGTGCTGCAATTTCAGTTTCTGATGTGGTGTCCAAGAAGCCATTGAATCAGGCTGAATCGAGAGTTGGATTAGTGAAGGCAGGTGAGGTTAGGAATTCGGCATTGCAAGGAGAGAGAATGGAATTGGATGGTGGGGAGTCATCAATGGAAGCAGAGATCAGTGCAGAGAACATGGCTAGGTTGGCTGGGATGTCTGCAGGGGAGATTGTGGAGGCACAAGCAGATATCATAAATAAGATGAACCCTGCATTGGTGGAGATGCTGAGGAGGCGAGGGAGGGAGAAATCTGGAGGCACGAAGGGTGTCGGTAAGGACAAGGGTCTGGAAAACTCAGGGCCGCAGAAGGCCAAAAAGGCTACACCAGGGGATTGGTTGATGGCCGGTGAACATAGTGGGCGCTCTTGGAAGGCGTGGAGTGAGAGAGTGGAGCGGATAAGGTCATGCAGGTTCACATTGGATGGAGATATATTGGGGTTCCAATCTTCTCAAGAGCATCAAGATGGTACATTATTTTGTTTTCGCTCTCCTGAGTTACATTAGCTTCAGTCGTGGTGGTGTCCTTTAGATGGCAGCCTCTCTTTCCCATTTTCAGGCAAGAAGACACATGCAGAAAATGTAGCTGAGCGTGACTTCCTTAGAACAGAAGGAGACCCTGCAGCTGTTGGGTACACAATCAATGAGGCAGTGGCACTTACCAGGAGCATGGTATGTTTTATACTCCCACTGGCTTTTATACTTTTTGTCTGTTTATCTTGGAAGGGTCATTTCAAAATGCCTGTCCACTAAGAAACTTAAGAGTGATTGTTGGTTGGTGCAATAGTTCCACTTGCTATCCTATTTTAATAGTGTCAAATAGGTTCACTGGTTGTAGTATGGTGTGAAATATTTATTGCCTTTAGGGTTCATGTATTGTACATTATTGCTTGTGTGCTGCATATTCTACTTACATTTTTCAAGTATTGGTAGTTAGTTTGTTGTTTCTCAATTTACAAATTTCAAGTGAATGGTGTTCAGGCAAAAAGGTCTTTAGTACTTAAGTTGTACTTATGTATCACATGGTTTCGTTACATTATGACATGCTAAATGTGCTAGGTGAGGCAGTGAAGTTGTTCATAAATTTGGTTTATATAGAATAATTGCTACTTAGCTGGTAACTGACTGGGTTCAAGTTCAATGTGCTAATCTGCTGTGTATTTTCTGTATTAATGTTTGGTGGGTTAGGAATGATGTGGCAAGGGTAGCAGTAATTGTCACTACCTCAGGTTGCAAAGAACAGTTTCATATGTTTACATGATCTGTTGAAGTCTGATTAAAAACAAAAACTTGTAATATCTCAACATATGTGATATAATTGAGATTCCTCAAATTATAGGTTCCTGGCCAGCGTGTGCTTGCACTGCAGCTTCTGGCTTCTATTCTGAATAGGGCATTGCAGAGCCTGCATAAGATGGATCTACTTGATATTGTTAAAGAAATGGATTTTAATGACAAAGTTCATGACTGGCAAGCAGTTTGGGCATATGCCCTTGGACCTGAACCAGAGTTGGTACTCTCTCTAAGGTAAAATATCCTTTCTTAACTACTCTCTTTGTTAACAATGCAAGCTCATTGTCGTGGGAGTTAACGCTTGGCAATTTAAAGCCATTGAGGAAGTGTGGAATTATTGCATTGTTTCGACTCCCCCCATATCTATTACTTGCATGCTGTAGAAATGATTTGACTTTTGAGTGTTTGTACCATGCCATTTACGTGAATATATGCACAGCCTAAATGTCATTTACTATTTCTTGGACTCAGCACTTCTTTGTTATGTGCACTTGTTGGGCTTTAACTTATATTATCAGAAAGTGGCAATAATAGTGGGGATTCCTATTTGCATCTGCATATGACATGAATCTTTAAGTTTATCAATGAAGAGAATCATATCTGGAATACACTAAATAGTTTGATCAGTAATATTATTGTAAAATATTTTCATTAACCTCTCAGAATTGCGTAATCTTTTAGCTTGGTATTTCAAAGGTGGCAAGTGGCATCAGAGTTTTTTAAAAAAGTACCCTTCAGTAATTGGGCCTCATCTTATAGTCATGGTAGAGAATGAGAAATAAGAATTTGTAGCTTAAACATATCATATATTGGCTACCACTACCAGTCATCACTACATCTACATGCATACGTAAAGTATTCTTTAATCTTTATTTCTTTATAATGCTAATGCTTCTATCACATTACTCTTTCTTCTTATGAATTGCTTTATTGGTCAAACTCTATTCTATATAGGGAGGTGTGACCTTGTTTTATATTAGTTACCACACGTGTACTCATGTAGCACGTGAATGCACTTTAGAAAACAGAGGGGTGATGAAGACTCGGGGTGAACCTCACTTACAATGGATCAAATCCTGGTGTCCACTTTTATGCGCACTTGTGTTGTGCCTTAACGAGAATGTGTGTGCCTGTGCCTTAACAATTAGGCATTTGGGGCACATTTCCACGTGTGCTTATGCATCTACATTGTAATCTAAAAAGCATCTTTGCATTGGATTGGTTTGAGCCAAAGGCAGCTATTTGGGATCTTGTGATGCGAATTTTTTTTCTTTCCTATTTTTGTTTGTACTTATCTGTTACTAACTGAAGCAACTACAGGATGGCATTGGATGATAACCATGATTCCGTAGTTTTGAGTTGTGCTAAAGTAATTAATGTTATGCTGAGCTTTGAGTTCAACGAATCATATTTTGAATCTTCTGAGGTAACTTTACCTTCTTTTTCTTTTTGTTTTGAGTCTTTCCATTGCTGGTTAAGTCTCATACTCATTTGGTGAATCTTCTGCTGCAGAGAGTAGTAGATCATGGGAAAGATATCTGCACAGCTCCTGTGTTTCGTAGCAAACCTGATCTAGATGGAGGCTTTCTTGAAGGAGGTTTTTGGAAATATAACACAAAACCATCAAATATACTCCCACAATACGGTGATAATGATGAGGATGAAGGTGATGAGAAGCATACCATTCAGGATGACGTCGTTGTGTCTGGACAAGATGTTGCTGCAGGTTTTATTAGGATGGGAATACTTCCACGAATATGTTTCCTTTTGGAGGTCAGCTTTTGTTTTTTGATACTTGATGTTGCTTCTTACAAGCATGGACAAGCTACTTTGAGCTTTGTGCTTTCTTATGCCATATATGCTATGTTAAAATAGCAGTGGAATACCTTCTTAGTTCTCGTATTGTAGCACCTGGTTCTCACCAGGAAATTTACAGCAGACTGGTGTCCACTAGCATTATTTGCCCTGGTCACAGTATTTCAATTTTCCTTTCTAACAGAAGTATAACAAGACTAGTTATCTTCAACTTTTGGATTTTTTTGCACTATGCTTTGGATTCCTTGGAGCATATTGTAGTGCTAGGTGTCCTGTAATTGTCATTACTCATTTCATTATCATTATTACCTTGAGTAAAGCTTTGCTGCTGTTATTTGCCTAGTTTTGAGGGTAGTCTTTGTATATTTCTGTTCCTCTTAATTGCTGGGCATGCTTCTGCCATCCCATCCACCCCTAACCCCCACCCCTCACCACCACAATAAAAAAAACCATCATTTATTATATTCTTATATCCTTTTATCCAACATCAGAATATAACTTTGAATGTGTTCCATGGCTTCTGTTCTGCCCCTTTGTTTCTTTTTTAAGGTGCTCAGCCATGATATTTGGTCCACTGGAGCTGTTTGTTTTGTAGTGATAATGTTGCATGTCACATATATAATTTTTGTAGCAACTAGCAAGCATTGTATCAGCTAATGTCACATTAACTCATTTATTTCTTTTTCCAATGGTTTTATTTCCTATTCATTGAAAAAGTGACATCAGCATTAAGGACCTTTAACCTTTCTTTTTCATTCAGATGGACCCACCTCCTGTTCTGGAAGATTATCTTGTTTCCATTCTTGTGGCACTAGCTAGGCACTCCCCACAGTCTGCTAATGCAATCTTGAATTGTCCAAGGCTTATCCAAAGTGTTACTAAGCTATTGTCAAAGCAAGGATCAATGGAAATTCGCTCCTCACAGATCAAAGGGGTTACTCTCTTGAAGGTAAGTTCTTTTGACAATCCTGTGTTATCGAGTTAACGTGATAGATAGCTGTCATCTTTATGTTGATGGCTTGATGCTTATTAGTTCCTGCAGGTGCATATTATTGTTAGTGCTTATTTACTGATCTTTTGATCTGGTTACCATTTTCCCAGTAATGTAAGACACTCTTCTGAATTGTTAGTTGAGCTCAAATGATTCTCTTTGTATGCAATTGCATGATAGCTGATAACTCCATATAAATTGTCATGGCCAGTTCTCAAATGGGTTCCTTTTTAGGTATGCATAATGCTTGCTCCTTTTCCAATCAATCACACCTCCTTCTACAATCCTTTTTTTTTAAACGAATCTCTTTCTACAATCTATGATTCACGTATACTACATGGTGTGTTTTCATATTTTATGGCGTATATATTCGCTTCAATAATGTCAGTATTATATGATGAGATATATAAGCATATTAAAAGTTATCGCAACTCTACAAGTTGAATCATATACTACAAAAAGATGTGTGGTACTCTTGGTTTGCTGTTATTGCTTTTATATCTGCCAAACATGAATTTTTTTTGTTGCATCTAAAGTCATCTGTTATTTTTTCTTAGGTTTTGTCCAAATACAATAGGCAAACATGCTTGAATTTTGTGAACCATGGAGTGTTTCAGCAGGCAATGTGGCAATGGTACAGAAAAGCTGGTACTCTTGAGGATTGGGTAAGGTCTGGAAAGGAACAGTGCAAGCTTAGTTCAGCAATGATGGTTGAGCAGCTGCGGTTTTGGAGAAGCTGTATCTCTTATGGGTTTTGCATAGCGCACTTTGCAGATTTGTTTCCTGTTCTATGCCTTTGGCTCAGTCCTCCCAATAAGAATCTGAGTGAGCACAATGTTCTTGTTGAATTCAGTTCTGTTGCTAGAGAGTCATATCTTGTCTTAGGGGCTCTGGCACAAAGGTTACCACTTCTTCATTCAGTGGAGCAACTTGCCAAGCAAGATGTGGGAGTTTCTGCATCCACTTACATTGAGACATGGTCTTGGAGCCATGTAGTCCCAATGGTAGACATAGCGCTATCTTGGTTACGTCTGAATGATATTCCTTATGTGTGTTCACTTATTAGCAGTCAGAATAGGAATACAAAGCAGATGCTAGAGGCAAGCTACTTGATTTTGGTGATTGCTTCTGTACTAGGCATGCTTAATTCAATATTAGAAAGAATATCACCGGATGCCACGTCTGACGGTAAAATTTATAGCTTGCCTTGGATACCTGATTTTGTCCCTAAAATTGGCCTGGGCATAATTGGTAATGGATTTTTCAGCATCTCAGGCACTGTTGCTTTTGGAAATCTGGATCATCAGTCTTTTTGCAGCACATCATTGGTGCAGGGACTTTGTTATATGAGATGCCATGGTAACGTTGATATGTCATTGTCTTCCATAAGTTGCCTTCAAAGATTAATGCAGCTATCCTGGTCTGTTGACAGAGTGATTCAGGGAGCCACGAAAAGTTGCACTGAGCATCTCATTGAATCTAAAACTGGGGCAGCTGGCAAGCTACTGGGAGAAGGCATCTCCAGTTTATGGCATGATGACTTGTTACACTTGCTAACTTCGCTCTTGCCGATGATTTCCTCGCAGTGGTCCATATTACAGAACATAGAGGTGTTTGGTAGGGGAGGACCAGCTCCTGGTGTTGGACTTGGCTGGGGGACATGTGGTGGAGGGTTTTGGTCTCTTAAATGCCTGCTTGCACAACTGGATTCACAGTTGGTCCTAGAATTGTTCAAAAATTTCTCTTCAGCACCAGGAGGTTCTGTCACTCTCAATAACAGAATGAACTCAGATAATGTGTCTAAAACAGCTGTCACGTCTTCAGATAGAATCAGTTCTTCCCTTGGGGCGTCTTTGATTGCAGGACCTGGACAGATCTACATGATGGAGAAAGCCTTTGATATCCTCCTTGAACCATCGAGTCTGAAGTATCTCAAATCATCTATACATATATTTGCCTCTCACATGGCATTACCAAAACTTTTTGAGTGGGACATAACTGAAGAGGAATATCAGCTTTTCAGCAGCGTGCTGAATTCACATTATAGATCCAGATGGTTGTCCATCAAGAAGAAGCATTCAGATAAGGATGCAGGAAATAACAACAGCACCAATGTACAAAAAATACCAGAGACATTGGAGACAATTCAAGAAGAAACAGAGTTAACAGAAGCCGTGAATGAACCTCACAGCACATTAGTGGTAGAGTGGGCGCATCAGAGACTGCCTCTTCCTGTACATTGGATTCTAAGTGCAGTCTGCTGCATTGATGACCCAAAAGGCATCCTTTCGACATCAGCGAAGTATATTCTTGATGTCTCAAGGGCTGGTCTTATCTTTCTTTTAGGTTTGGAAGCCATTTCAGCTGCCCCATGCCTTCATGCTCCTCTGATCTGGAAAATGCATGCACTTTCTGTCTCTATCCGCTCTAGCATGGATTTGCTACAAGAAGACAGAAGTAGGGATATTTTCCATGCTTTACAGGAATTGTATGGCCAGCATTTGGACAGGTTATGCCAGAAGTACTGTAGATCTCACTCTGTCAAGGAAGACGATAGTGCCGGAGTGGCTAATTTAGAGGAAGCAAAAGAGATCAGTAGATTTGAAATCCTAAGATTCCAGGAGAAGATTCATGGAAGCTATACTACTTTTGTTGAGAGCCTTGTTGAGCAATTTGCAGCTGTCTCATATGGAGATGTTACTTTTGGTCGGCAAGTGGCCATTTATCTGCATAGAACGGTTGAGCCGGCAGTACGTCTTGCGGCATGGAATGCATTGTCTAATGCGTATGCGCTCGAGCTGTTACCACCACTAGATAAATGCATTGGCAACACGGAAGGATACTTGGAGCCTCTTGAGGTACAATTTCCTTTCTGGATGACCTTTCAATACAGTAACCTTGTGAATTATGAATTTTATTTTGAATCATTACCTTTTAATTGGTGTGTCTTTGTGTATTGCTTAGTCTAGAATATGCAATGTATGCTATTTTGCAGATGATTTATTTGCTTGCTATACATATGAATTGCATTTTCCCTAATGAAAAAAAAATGATGGTTTCACTGCTTCATATTTTTTACATTACACTTGCAGGATGATGAAAAAATTTTGGAATCTTGTGCCAAATCATGGACATCTGGTGTCCTTGACAAAGCTGCACAGCGTGATTCCATGGCCTTCACATTAGTGAAGCATCACCTTTCTGGCTTTGTCTTCCAGTGCAGTGCTTCTGGCAAAACGCTGCGATACAAGGTGGTCAAGTCGCTTCTCCGGTGCTATGCACAGAAGCCGCACCACGAGGTAAGTCTCTGCTCAAGGTTTCTTGCAAGCACTCGTTATGCTGCAGTTCCTTCCATGTTTGCTTAATCGTGCTAGCCCACAATTCTCATTGTTTTGGGTATTCTGTTCAACAGGCTATGCTGAAGAGCTTCATTATGCAAGGCATCGCACAGGATCCCGAGCACAGTAGTAATGAGCTTGACAGGCGATTTGAAATCTTGAAGGATGCTTGTGAGATGAACTCCTCCCTCTTGGCTGAAGTCCAGAGACTGAAGGCATCTCTTGGCCAATGAAAGCCAGAAACTGAGAATATGTCACGAACTCTGCAGGTGTTAGCTATAGAAAAAAAAATGTTCATTTAGTTGTTTCCAAATTTGTCTATAGTTAACTAGGTTATTTACTTGCTTGAGATAGCCTGCAGTTCCAAGACGTGTCACGGATAAGAAGACCACAAACTGCATTTGTGGTATACGTAGTCAGGTAAGCCATGCAACTTGCAATCGACCGGCGATCGGCAACGCCGGCGGCTTTCACACGTATAGTCATCTGGCAACGAACCATTTCAAGCCAGTGGCTATCACTATCAGAGTACTTAGTGGGGAGGACTAGGCACTAGCTCTACCGGAATCAGTAGATTTGCCTAGTGCTAGTGGGTTTGCCGAGTGCAATTCTTCGGGCACTCCGCAAACAATCCGCAAACAAGCTCTTTGCTGAGTGCTGCAAAAACAACACTTGGTAAACAAACTTTTTGCCGAGTGCAAAGAAAAAACACTCGACAAACGAGGTGAAAAAACACTCGAAAAAATCTAGACACCGGCAAAAAAACCAGCCACGTGGATATCCGTGGTCGTTAGTACTTCGCTGAGTGTGTTAGTGGCACTAAGCAAAGAAGTAAGTTTTTTTCTCTTCTGGCCTCGAAACTGTTTCTACTCTGCACATACAACACGTGGTACTTCATGTTAAAATTTGGTATATTTCTGGATCATTTTGCTATATTTAATTAATTTATTGCATGTCAATGAATTTTTTGGTATAAGTCAAATTTGAACTACAAGTGATTCGAATAAAAGAATAAAATAAGTAGAAAAATGATATTCATGTTATTGAGTCCAGTGTGAGGCCTTACCCGGGAAATGAAAAGAAATTCCGAACATCTTATTCAAGAAACACGACCACAAACATGTGGTCGAATGATTTTTAAATTCTAAAAAAAGCAAATGAAGTTTGAAAATTATGAGATTTGTCATGATCTCATGATATCATACATGGAGGCTGTGGTAAAAAATTGAGAAGGTTTCGCACAATTTGTCACGTACGATACTTACAAATCGAAGCATCTCAGAAGAAGAATCATAGCGTTGAGAAGGATTCGGTAAGATTTGCAGTCAAAGTGACGGTCGAATTGGGGTTTGACTTTAAAACTTTTTGTACAGGCAATAGATAATATAGATTGTTTCATGTGAAATTTTGGTAATTTTTTTGGATCCGTTTGATAATTTTAATTTATTAAGTGCAATTATAGAATTTTAATTGATATAAATTGAATTTGAGCTATAACGGCATGAAATAATGGAATAATATTAGTAGAAAAAAAATCAAATATATATGTGAGTGAATTTGACAAGGTATTTTCAAAGTACATCGGAATAAATTTAGAAAAACACGTTATGGAAAAGAAGGAAAAGAATGACAATAAAAAAAATTAGGTTTGCCGAGTGACCCTGATCTGACACTCGGCAAAGCTGGGGTTTGCTGAGTGTCAGATCTGGGACACTCAGCAAACCCCCTTCATATGGGTTTTGAACACGGCCGCACACGCACACACCCGCGTTGTTAGCCCGTTGCGCCGCCACCCCCTGCGCCGCTACCCGCGCCGTCGCCACCCCCCGCACCGTCGCCGCCACCCCTGCGCCGCCTGCGCCGTCGGCCCCCTACCTCTGGCCCCCGCCGCCGGCACGCTAGCCTCCCGCGCCTGCCCAGCCGCTGGCGCCTTGCCCCTGCACCCCAGCCCCCGGTGCCCTGCCCCCGGCGCCCTCGCCCCCGACTCCTGCCCCCTTTTCCAGGTTTCAGTGTCCATTTTTTTTGTAAACTTTGTATTGTGATTCATTCATCAAGTTGTGAACGGTTAGAAATGCTCTAGCTTATTGTTTGGCAAGGATTTGCTCAGGAGTTATTATGCAAGTTATTTTTACCTATGTGTTTGTGATAATATTAGGATACTCATATTACAAGTTTCCAACAAATTTCTTTTCTTTCAGGGACATATATATGCTAAGTGTTTTTTGGTGTGTTTAGTAACAATTCATCAAACTCAAAGTTCTGCTAAGCTTTGGCTCATGCTTGCTTGTTTTATGAATTAATTGTATTAGTGAAAATTCTATATGACTTTGATTTTGAATTGCATGGTGTGTTTTGATTGGTAACTTTCTTGTGCCTTCAAAGAACCATCAATATTCTATGTCCGTTGAGGGAAATTGCCTTAATGTTTTGGTGCATCGCCAATATTGTTGAAGTTTCTAGTATATGATGATAAAGGGAGCATGGCCGAATGGGATGTTCGTGTATTAATGCGTTTTTCTAATGTACTGGATATGGATCGAGTAATGTCCGTTGAGACAACCTTAATCAAGATTGATTTAATATATGCACTTCCAAGATTGATTTAATTTCAGCAAACAAGTGACATGGCTTGTTTTATGTTTTAATAGGTTACGCGGCCGCCCTGCCCTGCCCTGCTCTGCCGCCGCCGTCTGCTGCTCCGTGCCTCGCCCTCCCGCCGCCCCCCACCTTCTTCCTGCCATGGTTTTGCAAGGTATAAGCTGTGTATGTGGTTGTCGGCCATCGTGTCGTTGGTTTGCTGTGTATGTGGTTGTCGGTCATCGTGTCGTTGGTTTGTTGCAGGTTATGGTTACCTCACCGTGCAGGGAAGGTGCTGCCGAATTTATAATTGACACTATTATATTCCTTTGTTGCAGAAGAGGCTATTGCAAAGATCATTCCCCACCGTCCTCGACTCGTCACTTTGCATGACAGCAAGGTGAGGCATCCTACACCCCTCTTTCCGTATGATGTGAAACATAGGATGTTCGTATATCACGTAACCTAGCTAGGCGTCTCCCGTTCGAAAGAGATACGGTTAGAAATATGCAGATCTTTGCATATCTATAACTGTATCTGTTTTGAATTGTCCACATTTTTTGAACAGCCCGAGAATGTGTAGATGGGGTTAGTTTCCATGCTCTACTCTGATTCAAGATAGAGTTTTGGCAGCATCTCCCTGTTATTTTCCGGATACACAGTCTCCCTGCCGGGACGTGTATTTGAAGAACAGCAGGGAAGTACTACCGAAATACTATGTCGGATAGGAGTAGAGCATGGAAACTAACTCCATCTACACATCCTCAGGTAGGATTATGACCTATCTTCACCTATTAGACAGTATAGGAACCTGTAGATGCAATTGATTTTTAAAACAGTATAGCAACCTGTAGATGCAATTGATTTTTATATTACTTGCTGATATGTTAGATGATGGATGACCATGAGTGGATGTACACGGGTTGTTCTAGTCATGGTTTGTTGACCGATGAATGGATTGAGAAGACCGATGCTTTCTTGGAACTAGCATTTGCCAGGGTTAAAGGAGCGCTTGTCACTTGGTGTCCCTGCAGCATTTGTGCAAACTCGCGTCGACAAACAAAGGTGGTCATGGGTCAACATCTTTTGAAAAATCGATTTACGACAGACTATACCCGGTGGATACCATGGTGGATCCGATCACGTGAGAGACGAGGTCGTGAGACAACGCATCAAGGATTATGATGTTGATGCTGGGGTATGATACATGTTAAATGACTATCATGAAGCACACTTCGATGAAGGACGTAGGGAGGAGGAGCCAAAGGCAACTGCAAAAGCGTATTACGATATTGTCTGCGGCACAACAACCTCTTCACGGGCATACCAAGGTTTCTCAACTGGATGCCATTGCACGCCTAATGGCTGTAAAGTCCCAATTTAGCTGGAGTCGAGAAGCCTTCGATGTTATGCTGACAGTTTTTGGTAGCCTGCTCCCACATGGTCACATTCTGCCAAAGAGCATGTATAAGGCACAGAAACTCCTTCGTGCACTTAAGATGCCATATGAGCAGTACATGCTTGTTCGAAGGGATGCATCTTATTTAGGAAAGAACATGTGGAATCAAAGTACTGTGTGAAGTGTAAATCCTCTAGGTTCCTGGAGGTAGACTCTGGTGATGGTCAGAAGAGGCAGCTCGCAATCCCTGTGAAGATCCAACGGTACCTTATATTCATACCGAGGATCCAACGACTTTATATGACTGAGGAATCTGCAAAATAGATGACATGGCACAAATACGGACGTCGATACAATCCTGAGAAGCTAGTACATCCATCCGATGGTGAAGCATGGACAAGGTTTGATATGATTTATCGTGAGAAAGCTCTAGTGGCTCGTAATGTACATGTTGCGCTGGCAACAGATGTGTTCAATCCTTATGGAATGGCGGTTGCCCCATACACTTATTGGCCCATGTTCGTTATCTCCCTCAATCTCCCCCCCTAGCGTCCTATTTTAACAACATAACATATTCTTATCGTTGATAATTCCTGAACACCCGAGGAATAATATGAGTGTGTACATAGAGCCTCTGATTGATGATTTGGTCTGTGCTTGGGAGGAAGGGGTATGGACATACGACCGAGCTACAATGACAAACTTCAAAATGCATGTTTGGTACCAGTACTCCCTGCATGACTTACCGGCGTATGGGATATTTCGCGGCTGGTGTGTTCACGGGAAGTTCCCATGCCCTGTATGCAAGGCGTCTCTGATGTTCATTTGGTTGACGAAGGGTGGCAAGTTTTCTTTGTTAAACAAACATCGACAATTCCTCCGTCTTGACCATCCATTCAGACGAGATCTCAAGAACTTTACGAAAGATGTCATAGTTGAAGACCCTGCACCCCAGATGATGATTGGTGCCGCGGCTCGTGCTCAGTTAGATGCTCTCGAGGTCAATGACCAAGGAGATGGTTTTCTGGGATATGGTGAGCAACATGCCTGGACTCAGAAGTCGTGCTTGTGGAACCTCCCCTATTTTGATGACCTTTTTCTTCCACATAACATTAATGTAATGCACACTGAAAAGAATGTTGTCGAGGCAATTTTTGGTACAATCATGGACAATCCTGATAAGACAAAGGATAATGCTAAGGCTAGAGTGGATCAAGCGAGGTTATGCAATAGACGAAAACTAGACATGACGCCTCCCAGAGGTGGCAAGTCATGGAGAAAGCCTAAGGCTGATTTCGTGCTGATGAGGGCCCAAAGGAGGAAAGTACTATAATGGTTCCAAATGTTAATGTTTCCTGATGGGTATGCAGCGAATCTGAAGAGGGGAGTGAACTTAGGTACTTTGCGAATCAACGGGCTCAAGAGTCATGACTACCACATATGGCTTGAGCGGCTACTGCCGGTGATGGTTCGACGCTATGTCCCTGTCTGGATAGTGCTAGCGGAGTTGAATTTCTTTCGCTAGCTTTGTGCTAAGGAGTTATCTCATACCGTGGTTGCAGACATAGAAAGAATGACGCCTGTGTTGCTCTGTAAGATGGAGAAGATCTTTCCACCCAACTTCTTCAATCCGATGCAGCATTTGATTTTGCACCTCCCATATGAGGCATGAATGGGGGGTCTATGCATGGCCATTGGTGCTATTCAATTGAGGGATGTCAAAAGGTTCTTCAAACTAAATGTAAAAATAAATGCAAAATTGAAGCATTCATAGCAGAGGCATACATTCTGGAGGAGGTGTCAAACTTCACAACAAAATACTATGCTGACAACCTTCCTAGCGTGCATAATCCACCCCCTCGTTACAATGCTGGCGAAGATGAATCGAACCTTAGCATTTTCCAAGGGCAACTCGGAAGTGCAAGTGGTGCGACTAACAAAACCTTAAAACATGAAGAGTGGCGCACTATTATGCTATATGTGTTGACCAACCTATCCGAAGTGGAGCCGTACATGCTGTAAGTTCTCAACAAACTTGTTCTCAAGTAGTCATAATTTTGTGTCCAACTCCCTTATTTCTCGTTGATACAGGGAATTTCATCATCAATTTTGGCGTGAATCAAGGGAACCTACCCCGTAGGAAGCTTCAACCCTTCTTAGAGAGGGTGCGGGAAATGGAATGCCCGATTTTATTTCTTGGTTCAAATAGAAGGTACTGTCCAATTTGGCTCGTACTTAGTTTGACAATAAAAGTTGCTCGTACGTACGAATAATATAACGAACTACCCTGCTTGAACTTGTAGGGACAAACCGATGCATCTATGAGTGCCGAGTTGAGACAGGTTGCCGATGGTTGTGCCTATAGGGTCACGTCATTTACCGGTTATGACGTGAATGGATATCGCTTTCACACAACAAGCCACGAGCAGAGTCGGCCCAATTGAAGAACCACAAATACCAGAGTTTTTACACAAGGCTTTGATGGGTTGAGTATTACGGAAGAATTGAAGAAATATACGAACTCATGTTTCATGGTTGCAAACCGCTTAATCCCGTCATATTCAAATGCCATTGGTTTGATCCTGAAGTAGTGAGACGGACCCCTAATCTTGGGCTAGTCGAAATTCGACAATCATCCATCTTACCAGGAAATGATGTCTATATTGTGGCTCAACAGACCACGCAAGTTTATTATCTCTCATACCCGTGCCAAACTGTCGATCGTTTTAAGGGTTGGGATGTTATGTACAAGGTATCGCCACATGGTAAACTACCTGTCCCAAACAATGAAGATTACAACATAGGCCCCAACACATATGACGGAGAGTTCTTTCAAGAAGATGGGCTCGAAGGAAGTATTGAGATAGACTTAACCGAAGCGATGGGTATGGAAGTAAATAATGAAAGGGGTGCTGACGAGGACGTAGGAGACGAGGTTCAGAATGTGAAGGACTTAGAATTACTTCAGTGATTACATTGAGGCAATGACGGTGATAAAAACATTCCTCCTTTGGAGCACGTCATAATTATATCGACACGCGTGATAGTGATGATGAGACTTATGATCCAGCTAATCCCGATCATGATGATTATTTCTAATACATGTATGATCTGTACTAATTGATTTATTATTTGTCATACCATGTTATTTTCTAAGTATGTTTTGTTTATTTTGCATCTCTTTCAATGTATTATCTGTGCTAATTGGTTTACTCTTTTTAATTGCAGGTGATTGAACAATGGTGGGCGGTTTGAGGAAGATAGCATCACTTTACGCAAGAGCGACCAGTAGAGGGTCTGACGCAGCTGAAGGGTCCAACGTAGCTGATGAGTCCGGGAGGGGTCGAGGGAAGGGTGGAGGCAAGACAAGGCACCGTCACATGTACCTTCATCGTCGTCTGAGTCTGAGGAGGTACCTTCCGCGCACGCATCCTCTGATGAGGAGCAGGTACAGGTGGAGGAGGTGGCAGGGGGTTCTGGTTCCTCTAGTTCGATGCGTGTCTGGTTGCGAGGTCCCTCGACCCTCCCGAGGCGACTGATACATCCTGAGAGACGTCCGCTGATTCGACCCTCTGGGTCCAAGTAAGTAACTTTATATGTTATCACTAATTTTTCGTTTGATATGTTCAAAATTATAATAAAAACTAATAATTTATCTTAATCACTTGGGTAGGGGTTGGACGAAGGTCGGTGCAAGGATGCCATGTCAACGCAATCCTTGGTCTTCTGGTCAGGCAACTATTCCCTAGCCTGGTGGAGTTCGGCGGAATTGTCGAGCCGGCCTTCATGTGGGACCACTACGCCGCCACCCCTGACGTCCCTGATCGGGATGGCAGGGTATTCGCCAACAAGGCGCAGCAGGTTAAGGCCGAGCTGTGGGTAAGTCTTTCTTGCACTACATTGCTCAATACATCGCATTCATTGGACATTCTTGAAATAATGACCGGATATATCGTGTCTATATACAGGACTTCTTTAGATGCCAGGAGGGATACGAGGCCAGGGAGAATGCTGTGGCTGACAAAGCCGCCAAGAAACTCATCAAGGACATGCACTACGAGGTACGCGTCCAGGTCATCGTCACATACCACATGGGCATCCTTCGAGTGAAGATCTCTAAAACTGAGACAAGAACCATGAAGCTAACCCGGAAAGAATACTTGAAAGTAAATATAGAACATTAATACTTATTTTTCCTGAGATTTCATTTTCTTATATGCTATATACTTGATGATGTACGTGCCTCCGTGGTGGTGCGCCCAGCATCTCCAGTGCTGGGAACGGATGGTGGACAACTGGTGCGACCCCGAGTAGGAGGAGACTCACTACGCTTGCCGGGAGCGGCGTTTGCTGATGTCGGGTGCAACACACCATCAAGGCAACCTCAGCTTTGCCGAGTGTTTTTGCCAGTTCGCACTCGGCAAAGAGGCCGACTTTGCCGATTTTTTTTTGCCGTTAGACACTCGGCAAAGCCGCCATCACCGTCTTCTCCCCGTCATTTTTTTCGAGAGCCGGTCTAGCACTCAGCAAACTCTTTGCCGAGTGTCCGACAAAAAACACTCGGCAAAGAAACATTTGCTGACCAAATCGATGCTGAGTGTAACACTCGGTAAAGCCTTTGCTGAGTGTTTTTTAGCTTCGCCGAGTGCCCAGAGCACTCAGCAAATCTACTGTTTCCAGTAGTGTAGCCCACAAGGTCGGCAACGTCGGCGGCTTTCACACGTATAGTCATCTGGCAACGAACTATTTCAAGCCAGTGGCTATCACTATCAGAATACTGGAGGGCTAGGCACCAGTGAAAGTTGGTTTTTCCAGGCAAGGTCGTCGGTTCGCAGCATGCTTGCCTTTTAGGAGCACTGACCACCGGCTCGCTGCCGAAATAGGCAGTTGATACTGCTCACTCTGCCCACCAGTCACCAGGCCACCATGCTGCAACGCTCATCAGCAGCCAGCAGGTTCTTGCTGCTGCTTATTGCCGTTGCCGCCGCCACCTGGAACAGCTTCTTCCTTGTCGCCGATGCACGCGCACTGCAGCAACGACCCAACCAGCCAAACGGCGTCGCTAGCGCGAGCTGCGTACCCCACGAGAGGGAGACGTTCCTTCAGGCGAGCCGTCGCCAGCGACCCTGCAGGCCGCCTCGCGTCGTGGCGGGAAGAAGACCATGACTGCTGCTGCTGGAGGGGTGTCCGGTGCAGCAACGTTACTGGCCATGTGCTCGAGCTTCGTCTCCGAGCCCTGCCTGTCCCCTGCGATCTCAGTTACGATGACGATGATGATAACATCCTTGGTGGCCCCGATGACTTCGACGACAAAAGTCACAAAACCTCTATGTTTTGATGGAGCAACAGCTCTGCAATTCCAGATAGCTCCTCTGCTCTCTCTGGAGCGCCTGGAGCATCTCGATCTCAGCTGGAACGGCTTTCAGGAGGGATCACCAAGGCTGCCGGGGAGCTTGAGATACCTGAACCTCTCCAACACGGGGCTCGGAGTCGGCGGCGATGCCGGTATGGTCCTCTATCAGCTCGGTATCAGTAATCTTTCAAGACTTCAATATCTCGACCTTTCCAACACTTGGCTTGAGGGTGTGGTGCCTCCTCAGCTCAGTAATCTCTCAAACCTTGAATATCTCGACATCTCCAAGATTGGGTTCGACGGTGTGCTGCCTCCTCAGCTCGGTAATCTTTCGAAGCTTCAGTATCTTGACATTTCCGGCAACGACAGGATGAACTCCTCGGATATGTCATGGGTAGAACAACTGCAGTGGTTAGGGTACCTTGATTTGGGGAAAGTAGACCTCAGCAAAGCATCCAATTGGGCTCATGCCGTGAACATGGTCCCTTCACTCAGGGTTCTTGTTCTTTCTGACTGCAAGCTTGCATGTGCAAACCAGTCGCTCCCATACGTAAACGTCACTAAACTTGAGAGTCTCGATCTCTCTGCGAACATTTTTAATCATACAGCGGCATCTTGTTGGGTTTGGAATTTGACAAGCCTAGAGTACCTGAACCTTAGATTCAGTACTTTACTTGGTCAGGTCCCCGATGCACTAGCAGGTATGTCGTCCCTCCAAATCCTCGATTTTTCAGTGCGTAATTCTGTCATGATGCTGCCATGCTTGCTGAGGAGCCTGTGCGATTTAGAAATCCTAAACCTAGAAGGATCTCTTTCGTCTGGGAACATGACAGAGTTGATTGAGAGTTTGCAGATGAATTGTTCATACCAGAAAATACAAGAACTGAATCTGGCAGGTAACTTTATCAACGGAACCATACCAACTGGGATTGGGCGATTTGTCAGCTTAGTCACTCTCGAACTCCATGACAACAAACTAACCGGACTTGTGCCTCTTGAGATCAGTATGCTCACAAAGTTGACTGTGATGAACCTTGGTTCTAATAATTTGCATGGTGTCATCACAGAAGAACATTTTGCTGGACTTCGGAACTTAAGAATGATAGGCTTGTCTTATAATCAATTGGAAATTGCAGTAGGTCCTGAGTGGTTACCGCCCTTTATTAGACTAGAAGATGCGTATTTTGCATCTTGTCATATGGGTCCTCTGTTTCCTTTCTGGCTGAAACATCTGCTGGATATTGACCGGATTAACATTTCAAGCGCAGGAATAGTTGATTAACTTCCCAATTGGTTTTCTACAGCATTTGCAAAGGCCACTCTTTTGGATATGTCCAATAACTCGATCCATGGTGGGTTGCCAAAAAACATGGAAATCATGTCGCTGAAAGGACTCTTTTCGGCTTCAAACCAACTAACTGGTCCAATAAACCTGTTGCCAAAAAACCTTACAAGACTGGACCTCTCAAATAACTCATTTTCAGGACCTCTGCCATCAAACTTTGGAACTCCAAATCTCCGCTGGGTGCATCTGCCTTCCAACTCCTTCTCAAGTCACATCCCAGATTTTATTTGCGAACTGCAGGAACTACGTATCTTAGATCTAGCCAGCAATCTTTTGGAGGGAGAATTTCCTCAATGCTCTGGGACGATGTCACAAAGGAGTGCTCTTATTTTAAGTAAGAACAACCTCTCTGGCATGTTCCCATCTTTTCTGCAAGACTGCACACAGCTGGGGCTCCTAGATCTATCAGGGAACAAGTTCACTGGAAGGTTACCTATCTGGATTGGGGACTTGATGGAATTACAGTATCTAAGTCTAAGCAATAATTTGTTCTACGGGAACATTCCTTTCACCATTACAAATCTTGGGAAACTTCATGATTTGAATCTCGCAGGCAATAGTTTATCAGGAGCGATACCTTGCCGTTTGTCAAATTTGACGGCGATGGCAGGATATGGTAAGCATGATGGTGGTGAGCAAGATTGGTACTTTGATACATCTCCAAGTATGTTATCTGTTCTGACAAAGGGCCAAGAACTTCATTATGGTGGTTTTGCACTTCCCAGCATGGTGAGCATTGACTTGTCATCAAACCACTTAATTGGTGGAATTCCAGAAGGATTATCTTCTCTTGAGCTTTTAAAAAATTTAAATTTGTCAAGGAATTACTTGAATGGAAAAATTCCAGATAAGATTGGCTCCATGCGATCATTGGAATCACTTGACCTCTCAAGCAACAAGTTTTCAGGGGAGATCCCACAAAGCCTGTCAAATTTGTCATATTTGAGCTACTTGAACCTGTCATACAACAATCTATCAGGAAGAATACCATCAGGATCACAACTTGACACCCTTTAACTGGAACATCCAGATATGTAAAGTGGCAACAGTGGCCTTTGTGGGCCTCCTCTCCGAAGAAATTGCTCAGGAGTTATTGCAAAAAATCATGGCTGTGGCAGTCAAAACAAAGCTGCACATGTAACCGAGCCAATGTTCTTCTACCTTGGGCTCGGGTCAGGATGGGTTGTTGGTCTATGGGTGGTGTTTTGCATCTTGCTTTTCAAGAAAACATGGAGGACTGCATATTTCCTCTTTTTCGACAAGGTGTATGACAAAATATACGTGTTCGTAGTTGTTACTTTGGCAAGCTTTGCCCAAAAGACAACGGCACGTTAAGCTAATCAGGAAGCTTTGGCTAGAACAACGTTTGCAAATGAGGGCATACTGCGAAGCAGCTGGTTTCTTTCCTTTGTGTTGCTTTGTGACGTCTCCACGTTTAATTAGCTATGTGTGCTGTTTATTTGAAAGTTGAAGGTGTACATTTTCTTTTGCTTTGTGTACACTACCTGTCCGTATATGCAGAAAGGCCAAACAACGACATTATCTATCTGTTCTGAAGTTAACCGTTTCTTAATTCCTGCAATGGAAGCAATTACACCCTTCTGTTTTGCATTTGTCATGGAACCAAGGAATATGATGTTGTCACTGATAGGATTCGAAGGTCTTAGAGCAAGAAGAACCCATCCTAAAGAAAAAACAGACAAATCCACCAAATTCTGGTCGGTGCACAGTACTTTTTTTTTTTTTTGAAACTGGTCGGTGGACAGTACTTGGTCGCACAGATGAAACGGCAGTAAAGTACGACTGCTGGCAAAGAACCTGTCCTGACGAGAGGAGAACCTCCGAGCCGTCTGTCAGTCAGGCCGTCAGGCGGCTGTTGACATCTCCGTTGACCTACGTTTCTCCCCGGAATATGCTCTGGGAAACCGTGTGGTCCCTCCGTCGCTCGTCCCCTCGTGGCAACCGGTTGACGAGGCGTTGACCAGCACAGAGAGTGACCTTCTAGTAGCCTACCAGTGCAGTGCCAGGAGCCGAGTGCCGGCCTCTGGAGTTCAAGCGTTGTACACTCAGGGCGTTTGATCCTCGAGTTAAAGTTTAGTCCGTATCATATCGAATATTCGGAAACTAATTAGGAGGACTAAATATGAGTTAATTATAAAACTAATTGCATAGATGGAGGCTAAACGGCGAGACGAATCTATTAAGTCTAATTAATCCATAATTAGTAAATGGTTACTGTAGCAGCACATTGTCAAATTATGAACTAATTAGGTTTAATAGATTCGTCTCGCCGTTTAGCCTCCATCTGTGCAGTGGGTTTTGTAAATAGTTTATATTTAATACTTCTAATTAGTATCTAAACATTCGATGTGACATGAGCTAAATTTTAGGGAGGAACCAAACACCTCCTTATTACTCTTCTTTGACTGAAAATCTGAAGTAGAGTCACTGGCGACTGTTTTTCGTGTGGGCATCGTACGATTTTTGTCCGGTATATGGATTAGCCGTCGTTGTCTCGCCAGCGCGGCGTCGTCTAGTCGTGCGTAGCGCTGGAACAGTGCGCACCCTTCCATTTTTTGCGAGGAAAAAGCTAGGAAGCCCGGTGGTGTCGTCGTGATCCTCGAGAGAAACTGCTGGGAGACTAGACTACTGATGAGTGATGACAAGGGCGTTACATGGCATACACATAACGCGATCTACTGCTATGCACCATCACCACACACATCTTCATTGTGTTTTTCTTTCTTTCTTCGAGAGATTAAGAGTTGCTCCTATGCAGTTAAGATCGACCGCTCTAGCTGTGAGCCAGCGAATGCTCTAGCTTACCCTCTTCGTATCAAATTGTAGATAGTTTAGTTTTTCTATGTTTATAAATTTTGCTACGTATCAAGACAATATATATCTAGTTGCACATATATATAAAAAAATTATAAATTTAAAAAAGTTAAAACAATCAATAATTTAGGATGGAGTATAAATCAAAGTTTGGATTATTTGGCGTAAACTCTCAGTGCCCCGTAGTCGATCTCTTTCACCGATGTAAAAGGTTTGGCATCACTCCCCAATTGCGAGTTTTTCAAAAAAAGAAAACCGATTGCGACTGTTATTACCATGTGCTACACGGGTGCCGATCGGTATAGAAAAGGGTGCATGTGGTTATTTTATATAATTTAACAGCGCCCATTGCTTCTTTCTTGCCTACGCTTGTTTCGAGAGCCTCGCTGCCGTTTGAATTATATTCATTTCCCTCTTTGTAAAGCAATTCTGCCTTTGAGATGTAAAAGTGCAGAGATTAGGGACCCTCTCTCTCTACTCGACCCCTCCTGTACGTCAAGGTAAACCTCCAGCGATCACCAATATTCCGAGTAAAGTTTTCTTGAATTTTGAGTGTATACTCATGGATGGTCGTCAATTCTCTTGATGGACTGTATTCACATCAATCTGTGTGGCTGTGCATATAAAATAGAAAAAGATCAGCTATCGCATCCCCGTGATGTCACCAACTGCTTACGCCAGCATCTTTTTAAGGTCTCTCTCTAGAGAGAGAAAGTGAAAGACCAAAAGGGGCATAAAGAAAGTACGGTGGTGAGAAGATAAATAGGTAAAAGTGATATCATGGATTTTAGCTCTATCCATTAGCTATATCTTCAAATGGGAGTCTAATTGGTGGAAGTGCTAAACTTTAGATGGGTTAAACTTTAGTACTTGTTAAACTTTAACAATAACAATAGCACATCCAAATAGGCTACCAGCAACACCTTCCCCCATACAAATTCAGAATTCTTATTACCATACTTTTTTTTTCAACTTCTATTTTTCCCTCTTGGAAACAATGCTTTGCTTTTTCTCTATTGCCGGCATTTTATTTCTTTTTTTTTTGAACGTTGTGGCTGAATAAAATGGTTTATTTCTTTTTTTGAACGTTGTGGATGAATAAAATGGAACTCCTTAGTCCTTAAGGTTAGAAATGCTTTAAAGTGCAACTTGAAGAAACTTCCACGTACAAGAATCCTCTCCCCCATTTTAACCCCATTTGTGAACTATTCATGGTCGGATGAGCGCATCCATAAGATTGCTGGTAACCTCTTATCCATTTACACTGCTATTACACATGTATTGGAGAAAGGAAGGCACATCCGGTCCAAGTCCAAGCATCTTTTACGATGGGTTTCTACAAACTATAATCATCTCGCAAGACCATTGTAGTTTGAAAATGAAGACAATTCGAGTATTTTGCACCTTATTTTCTAAGAAAAACAAGAATCCACATTGTCTATGTCGAAACGACGAGTGGTGGCCACCGAATATCGACCACAATCGATCCGTGCGATCCAGGACCAAGGATATTCGAGTCTCATGGTCAACTGGATCGGAAGAAATGAGATCCAAATCCCCGAAAATTTGCTTTAAACCTGAAATTAAGACCTTTAAACATCCTGTGGAGCAATCTCCACCGTCCAACGAGGTCAAAGCTCAACATCCCGAAACCAACGACCGATCGCAAACGGACGCTCCGCTCGGGCAGCTCCACCTTTCGTTCCAATCTCCTTCCCTTGGAAACTCGCCCGCCACGGACGCGGCTCACGTGGGTCCCGCCCTGGGCCCCACCAACGATGCTTCCCCAAGCCTCCACGTCAGCATGAAATGTCACAGTCGCAGCGACTGCAGCCGCAGCAGCATGCCAGCATCCATTGAACTGAGGTAACCCGTCATTAAACCCAACGGCCGCCCCGAGCTCCCAAAGGAACCTGCCCGGCCGTTGCTTCCCCGCCACCGCAGCCGCAGAAGCAGCGGCTGAGTTGACTTCACAAGGCCCTCTCCTCCTCCGGCGCCGCCGTTCCTGCTAGCCGCGGCCGGGATGGACGGTTCATCCTCGCCGGCTGAGGCCGGCGGGGTTGCCCAGGTAGCGGTGGCCGTGCGCGGGGACGGCCGCGGCAGCCGCCGAGCGGCGCGGTGGGCCGCCGCCACCATGGTCCCCGCCGGCGGCCGCGTCGCGCTCGTCCACGTCATCCCGCCCGTCTCCTTCGTGCCGTCTCCATGTAAGGAAGGAGGCCTCCCCTTCGATCACTTCTTCTCCCCCCACTTCTCTTCTCTTTTTCATTTCGGTTCGGAATCGGCGGCGAGCTGACGTCTGACGATGCATTCCTCTCTCCTCTGGTGGCCGGTGAAGCGGGGGAGAGGGTGCCGGTGGAGAAGATGGAGCGGGAGGTGGTGGAGATATACGCGCAGGACCGCCGGGCGCGCGCGCAGGAGGTCTTCCTCCCCTTCCGCCGCCTCTGCGCCCGCAGAACCGTGAGTGCTCCTGCTTCTCCTTGCCGGTGCAGCAGCCGCGCAGCCATAAAAAACCCCGCTTCTATTGATTACTCTCGCTGCTAAGAGCGCCCCTTCTGATCGATGCAAATTGGATCCCGCAGGTGGAGACGGTGGTTCTGGAAGGGGACAGCGTCGCGGAGGCGCTGGTGAGCTACGCGGCGGAGTCCGGCGTCCGCAGCCTCGTGGTCGGATCCGCCTCCCTCAGCTGGCTCCGGAGGTGAGGATTTAATTCTGATGACTTTTTGTCCCCTTGGTAGGCTAGTACAGTACAGAAGTGGCTAAAATTTCACTTTTGAGTTGCTGAAATGAAAACTGGAGGACACAGGACAGGACATGGACCGGAAAGGGGTTTCCCTTTTGAAGATGTGCCTCATTCTGCATGGAACATGATAGGATTAATTTTACCTTCTGTGTGGAAAAGGGTGGTAGCTGAATGAACATACCTTCTGTGTGGAAACTGAACCTCTATTTTCACCTGTTTATGTTTTGCATGGAACATGATATGACTAATTTTACCTCTGAAAGCGTATCTCATTCAAGAGGTCAGGGTTCAACTTTATTATTTTTTTTCTACAAATTTCTTCTAGCACAAAAGGCTAGAGTTCGCTTTTGAGAGCACAAAGGCCAAAAGCGATGTGATGAGCACCGGAAGTTGAAAAAGAAACAAACTGACTAGGTAGCAAAAAGGATAATACCTTTTGAGATAGCGAGATGTGCCTACGCATTTGGCTGGTAAAATATGATAGGTGCATGCATGTACATTGCGATTGGTCTTCTAATTTTGATGAAGAACAAACCTCTTAAGTTTTAAGCATGTTTATGATTTTCAATTGAATATGACACGACTAACCTACCCTTGGCAAGAGTGACAGCAGCAGGGATGGTCCTGATTGATGCTGATCTGTGCTTTTTGCCCCAATTTTGGGGTATTTTGCAAAATAAAAGAGACTTGGTTATCTTCTTTTCTGGAAATTGGGATTAGCTCAAAGATGTACATGCAAAGATGCAAAAGAATTTTTCTTGGGAGGGCCTGAAACTCCCACAGGGTCTCATTAGATTTCGCCATCTTGCATCACAATTCAATTCACAAACCTCTGCTACAGTTTTTTCGTTCTGCAAAGGTTACCATACAATATTTCAATGACAAAATAGTTGATCTCATTGCAAATTCTATGATCTACAGGTGGTTTCCTTTTTCTGTTGTAGAGTTAGGTGCAATCAATATGTGCCTCAACTGCCAAATCTGTTTGGTGGATCTACTTTGTTGCTTGTGGTAGCCTGCTAGACTCTTTCTCGGTCCTATGTAACTTTAGTTATTTTTTTCCATTAGCTGTTTATGAAGTCGTACCAACTCCTATCAAGTTGAAAAGCTTAAAGCTCTCTACTTTCTTTCCAGTTTAAACCCTGTATATTCCATGTTGTGCTCTGTGTTTTCTGCATAACTTGTTGTTACAGTTCTTCTTATCTAACTGTGTTAATACTTAATAGATATCACTTCAAAGGATAATATTTATATGTTGCTCGGTTGAACCCATTGTCAACACAGAATGCATAAGAAGAAACAAATTATGTTTTGCCTTTTTTTATCGCCACATTTGTTTCTAGTCAGTTGCTGATAAATGGCGCCCCTTTTCCTTTTTCAGGATGTTAAGGATCCAAGATGTGCCTTTTATGGTTCTGAAAACTATGCCAAGTTCCTGCAATGTATTTGTTGTGTCCCGCCGCAGATTAACAATGAAATTTGCAAATCTGGCTCGTACGAGCAGTATGTGTCAACTAGTTTCCTTTCTTTCAATACTTTTGTCTCTGTTTACCATTTGTGCTGAGCTCCTATTAACTCTTAAACATACATTTCTTTACAGAGTCAAACAATTCAAAGATTCAGTCAATTAGTCATAAAGCATTCAATCAAATACAGAGGGACTGGTTGCAGGACAAACAATCATTGAATAATCTTGCTGATGATGAAATACCGAAATATTCTGGAAATTCAAGTTCGGACTCATGCTCTCAAGTCTGCAGTTCTCTTAGCACTTCTTCGAATGCTGTTAAAAGTTCAGAAAGCCACAGAAGAGGTCTTTTAGGAAGCTTAGGTCGAAAGACACCAAGGAGAGAATGGAACAAAGATAATGATGCTATTGGCCAATGCAAGGAAATTCGTTATGTTGCCTTAACCTCAGTTGAAGAGGTCAGAGATGTTTTTCCAGTCTTGATAATATTCTGACTAATGCTTGCATCCAGATGCATCATGCCATTTTCTGGTAACTGAGTCATTCTACAATATTGCAACGCTGACTTTGTTTTCTGGCTTGATTTGCAGTCTCAACCTGTAGATGAAGTAGCAACACTGAGGAAGGAGCTGAAGGATACTTTGATGATGTATGACAGAGCTTGTGAGAATCTAGCCAATGCTAAGGAAAAGGTCAGCGACAAGCTTTTTCTGTTTGTCAATTCACTACAAAACATTATTATTTACATGCTTTTAAAAGGTTAATAATAATCTTCTGAATTGGTTGCTACCATCTGTACTTTGGTCTTTCATTTAGCACCCCCCTCCTCTGGCGTAAGTTTTTTTTTTACATTTTATCTTTTGATCTCTGATATTTCAGATTCAGATACTTTCTGGCGAGTGCCATGAAGATGTGAATAAGGTGCAATATGCGCTACAGAGAGAGGAACAGTTGAAACAGGCTGTTGCAGATGAGAAGACAAAACATTTACATGCAATTGGAGCAGTTGAGATGGCAAAAGAATCATTTGCTCGCGAGGCCTATTCCAAACACAAGGCTGAATTTGTAGCTAACATGGTGTCTACTGAGAAGGCTAAGGTCGTGGATGCTCTTTTGTCAACAGGAAAAAGTTGCAGGCAGTACTCGAAACATGAAATAGAGCTTGCCACAGATTACTTTTCTGATGCAAAGAAGATTGGTGAGGGAGGCTATGGGACTGTATACAAGTGTACCCTTGATCACACTGAAGTAGCTGTCAAGGTTATTCAACAAGATTCCAGTGACAAGATCGATGAATTCTTGAGAGAGGTACATTTATCTATATTTTTCTAATTTTCTCATTGGACAGTAATGACTTTTTTCAATAGTTATTGAAACTTCAGGTGGTGATCAATCCACCCTTTTTCTTACATGTTATATTTCATATCAGTTTCAATCCGTTGTCCATACTCCATAACCACGCATGAGAGCTGCATAATAATATATATTTTGATCTTTTATTGTGGATGAAGGACTTACATGGATCTGTTGTGTGACTTCATTCAGGTGGAGATTCTTAGCAAACTTCACCATCCCAACTTGGTTTTACTGCTTGGTTTTTGTCCTGAAATCGGATGCCTTGTGTATGAATATATGGAGAATGGGAGTCTTGAAGACCAACTTATCAACAATAAAGGGCAACCACTCCATTGGTTTCTGCGATTCCAAATTATCTTTGAGGTATCTTGTGGGCTTGCTTTCTTGCATGGAACGAAACCAGAGCCTATCGTCCATCGTGACCTAAAGCCTGGAAACATCTTGCTGGACAAGAATTATGTAAGCAAAATTGGTGATGTTGGTTTTGCTAAGCTCATATCAGATCTCGTTCCTGAAGGGCTTACAGAGTACAGAGAAACTGTCATTGCCGGCACACTGTTTTACATGGACCCTGAGTACCAATTAACAGGAACAGTTCGACCAAAATCAGATCTTTTTGCATTGGGGATCATCATTCTTCAACTACTAACCGGCAAACGTCCACATGGGCTGATATGCAGTGTAGAAGAGGCAATTGAAAAGGGTATTTTGTCTGATATTCTTGACCGGTCTCAAACTGATTGGCCAATTGCTGAGGCAGAGATGCTGGCAAAACTTGGGTTGCGGTGTACAGCCTTAAAATGCAGGGACAGACCAAATCTTGAGTCGGAGGTGCTTCCTGAATTGGAAAATATCCTGAGCAGGGTAACTGCTTCTTTGAAGCTCGAAAACATCATCGCACCAAGCCACTTCATCTGCCCTATATTGCAGGTAAAACTGGCTAAGGACCTTACTGCAAAATACCCCCTCCATTTTTATATATATGATGTTTAGGACAAGCTAATTAGATTGTCGCAAGCATCATATATTTAAAATGGAGGAAGTACCATTTCTCGCTCTAGCTAAATGGTAGAAGTTTCAATTTGCTCTAGCTAAATGGTAGAAGTTTCAATTTGTTATGCAGGAGGTAATGGAAAATCCTTATGTTGCTGCTGATGGCCACACCTATGAGCACAGGGCAATTAAAGCTTGGCTAAAAAAACACAAGGTATCCCCGGTCAACAATCAGAGGCTTCCACATCTATCCATAATTCCCAACCATTCGTTGCAAGCGGCGATACAGCAATGGAAGTTGCATACATCTTTTTGAAATCATGAGATGACTAGTATTTTTGTGTTTGCATATAATTTGATTCATCATTGTACCTTTTGAGTTCAGCTGTAAATAAATAGCGAATAGATGTATAATGTAGTAGCGTTAAAAGTTAGTGTTGTAGGGGGGAAAAGGTTATTTTGCTCGCTTAAGATTGGTGAGTGGTATAGCCTAACAGGCTTTTTGTTGTTGAAAGATTTAAAATTATTACTGAAATTCAATTTTGGCTAAATGCTATATGGTCTGGTAGGTATGCTTTGCAAGGATACTTCTTATCAGAAGGGTCACTTTGGTTTTTTTGTTTTTAACTCTTGGAAGGGCTATCTACCATGTTTCAGTGATTTCACTGAGATCAAGTAACAACATGATGAAATGCCAATACTGCAATGTAGTCTCTGCACATCAATCCTTCTCAGTTCTGTAGTTCCATACTTCCATTCTTATGAAGGTGCCATTCTTATGAAGGTGCCATCCAGAAGACAGAAAGGTATGCTCTTTACAAAACATCTGAAGGAGTAACTCAATAACATATAAAACAAGGACTGATGACGTACAACATGAACTTCTAACACCATGATTTGCTATTTAATTGGTGAAACCACTGTGAAGCACCTTATTAAATACAAGTACAACTGAATGCATGAAAATGGGCTGTTCGTTTAGGCACACGGCAAGCTTACTGAATCACTACTGGGGCTACAGGGGAAACGACTTCTGAACGGGTGCTTCTCAGTGATTGTACTTTGCATGAGAAAAAGGAGCTGCAGCTCCTACTTCTTTTGGAACAGGTAATGTGCAACCATCCATTCATCACCATTATTGTACCCGAAAAGTTCAGCGACAGAGATGAAGAATGTCCGCCAATAAGCTATCCATTTGGTAGTTGATTCCCTCCCGTAAGTTTTTTCAAAAATGGGCCTAATGGAAACGATGCTCCGGTCCATACGCTTCAGCCACTCCTCACTGCAGAAGTGCTTAGGTCAATTAATATACACTGTATGTTGTATTCTCTCTTTCAGCGCTAATTTAGATATGACTTCATTGCCTGTCATTTAGTCCTTACATCGTATAAACTCGACAGTAGCAAAGTGCAAAATGAGAAACTCACAAGATCAAGATTGACATCCAAGTTTTCATTTCCTCGCTAATAGTCACAGACTACTCACAGGAGTTACTAACTAACTACTGGAACATTCAAAATCATGTTAGAATGCATGGATTATTATGGCATAGATAGTTTGGACTTTGGGAGGGATATACCTAGTTCTAGCATAATGCGTACCACTGACAAGCCAATGATTGACCACAGATACATCTTCCTGCATGAACATATAGTCAGTAAATATCTATATCCATATGTTGACCAGATTCAGTAAATATAAACGTTCATACAAATTTTGATCAGTAGCCAACCATTATTCATTTTTGGTGAACTGTGTAACAGAAGTACAATAAATAGAGAGATATAAATGGTTCGAAACCACCTGAAAGTAGAGAAGAAGGTTTGCCGATGGCATTGTTCCTCCTGTGAAAAAATATCTTGTGATCCAATCATCATCATTGTTATCCTGTTGACTTTATGAAGTTATGATGATTCACATGACAACTACATATAAATTGCAACACTTCTTCACATCAAATCACCAATAACTTAAAAAAAGAGGTGAACTTATTTCATTTTTTAATAACAGGATAAGAGCCCACGACATTGGTGATGGTTAGGAATTATATTTTTATAGTTTACACCAGGGAACTCCTATGTTATTTTTCGGTAAGGATCAGATGTTGAGAAATTAAGTTCACTTGGAATGTATTTGCTATTAAGATTCTAAGTACGACGCGCACCAAAACATAGCTACATGCCTACGTGCACCAGACAGATACAAATGCAGCTACCCTTGCTGGCGTTAACTGGTGGCAGAACGATCCATATAAAAAGCAAACCATTTTCTATGAAGCCGGTACCAAGTGACCAGTGAAAATGCAGGATAATAGTTAGTAAATGTACCTCAAAATGATATGCCAATGTCTTGTGGCAGAAGAAGTGAACAAATAATAAGCTGTCCTCTTTCATCCACTTGGATATCTTCGTAAGAAGTGACTTGTAGTTTTTCATGTGCTGCATAACAGGCAATGAGTCATTTGCCTTGAAGAATAACAAAACGACAACATCAGAACAAAATTACATTATACCTCAAACATCTCAATGGATACGATCCTGTCAAAAGAACGCTCCATCTCAAACTTGCTGATATCTGCCACAATTATCTCAACATTTGATAGCTCATTTTCCCTAAACGTAATTGTAGTATTAGAGGCAGGGAAATAAAAATTATTTGGACAAATGGTGGTATAAGATCTATTGTCTGCATATTGGTGAAATAAAGATGCATACCAAACATAAATTTTGTTAAAACTAATCATAGGAAATAGGGTGAAACATATCATTAACCCACTCATGGTAGTGGGTTCATTAGCTGAAATAACTACAAATTAAACAAATAATTTAACATGATGAAGATGAAATAAAATGCAGTGTCACGAATAGGTTGTAATGGCCATTTAGAAGTGTTATGTGGAACATGATTAAGTTGGCAGTACAAGGAAAAACAATGGACTCAGCAAACGACCTAAGCACTGAAACCGTTAACACTTACCTACATTGCTCGTCTATAAAAGCCTTTTGTGTGGTAGAGTTGCATATCCCTGTTACAATGCAGTTCCTATATTTCTTTGCAATGTGCAGTGAAAGGGATCCCCATCCACATCCAACGTCAAGGATGCTCTGTCCATCCTGTATTTTTGCCCTCTCGCAATACAGTTCCATCATTGCAACCTCAGCATCTTCTAGGGTGCTTGAATCGTCAGGGAAGTAGCAGGAACTGGAAATATCAATGTATCTGTGTTAATTGACAACAAATTGCAAGGTTCATGTGGATCCACCAAAAGAGAACACATCATTGCTAGGAGTGAAAGATTACACATTGCACATCGGACACTCAAAGACCGCCATATGAATGGCAGACTCATTGTTGGTCAGTCATACGAGCAGACCTGGTCCTAGCATACACAGTGCGGTACGAACCTGTATTTGAGATTCCTTCCGAGCACTAACTTGAAAAATGTTGTTGGCAACTCATAATGTTGGGCTTTAGCTTTGTCCGTTTCTATCGCAATGGGCATCTCTTGAAGAGCTGCATCAAAAAGAAAAAAAAAATTACACATAGCACAGTACTTACAGGAAGAGAATGGCACATGTGTCATTGGTTTATATGCTGCTACGGGAAAATTGGCCACTGCCACGCGAACTGAGCGTAGCTCAGCTTGCAAGGTTTCTTGTGGTGGAACCTGTCCACCAGCGTTCGAGTCCTTGACTCGACACTGGTGCTCGCATTTTTCTAGATTTGCAGGCTCAGTCTTTTGGATATGCTCATAGGGGTAGGGTTGCGTGCGTGTGTTCGTAGAAGCGAGTGTGTGCACGTGTATGTGAGCGTCCGCGTCTGTACTATGTCATTCGAAAAAAAATTTAGCCACTACCACGAGATGTTAATCCCTCAAGTCAATATCCTGTAGCTACACTCCATCTTTGCGGTTTCCTTCTGACCTCGGCCATCAAAACCAAATCAAACGGTTTAAAACGCTCCTATTGGAAGCTACTGTTCTTCCTGTCCTCTAATGCGAGTACAATTTGTCAGAAGAAAAACCAAATTAATGGAAGCAATCCCACCTGACGGCCACGCCCTGCAAGTATATTATTAATAGAGCATTCCTCGCACCACTCGACCCAAAACCCCACCTTTCGCACGAAACCCCCAGCACACAGAACCGCCGTGCGCGCGGCACCGAGAGACGGCGGCGCCGTACCGGCGGCCGCCTTGGCATACATTGTAGAAGTTGGTACTTACAGTGGACGAACTGGAGGAGCTGTTGCAGCTGCAGCGGCGCGGAGGGGAGGTAGCCCTGGCGGAGGCGCTGCGCGAGCAGGAGCCGCGTGAGGCGCCGGGTGACCGCGTCCGGGATGAGGTTGCGCTCCAGCGCCGCCAGCGCCGACCGCGTCGCCGCCGCGTAGGCCCGCTCGGCCACGGCCGCCGCCACCATTGTTGCTGCCGCTTGTCGTCGTGTCGTACGTGCTCCTGCGGGGGCGCGGTTCCGGGTGGGAGAGAGGAGCTTGACGGCTGCCGGTGCTGGAGGAGGGAGAAGGAGAGGAGAGGAGAGGAGAGGCTTCGCGTCGCGGCTTTCGGTTGGGGTCTTGGGGATCAGCCTGTCAACTTCTTATCGCCTCCATCTCCGTGGGAGTGGAGTGGGCGCGGTTCTGTCATTCTGTGAACGTGAAACCGGCCACGTCTGCTGCGTGCTACGAGCGTTTCTTGTTCTTTCGAAAGTGCAAGACGACAAGGCCAACAACTGTGCTAGAGAGGGTGACACATTTGTCATGGCATGCTCCAATTTGCTGTCATGGTCCCTGCTCCCAAGTACCACCTAGGGCAAATTTGTTCATCGCCAGCTGATGGAGATAATTAACTGTGTTATTTTGCAGAAAAAAGAAAAGAAAGAAGATAATGGTGTCATATGAAAATGACAGGAACTAGGGCGGCCGATCTTCCGCCAGGTAAGGGTAACTCTCGATTCGGTGAAGTAGCAACACCCTCGATCCGGCTTCTTATCAACAAGATCCGAACCCCGCAATCGGAGCACTACTTCTCCTCTGGTTATCAACCGTGGACAGCCCGGTTGACCTCACCACGAAGGCTACCTCCTGCAAGCGAATCAAGAACACAAGCAAGAATAAGAAAGAACGCAACTCAATTGCAGAAAATCTTGGATTAAGCACACGAAGTTGGGGTCTCACAAACCAATGAACGGCGACTGTCGATGACAGATTGAATCTAAGCAAAACCCAAACCGGCGACTCACTCAATATAAAGTGTTTAGGGTGTGCAAGACCCCTGGACGTCTCAGAAATCGATGAACGGTGACTGACAATGACATATTGAATCTAAGCAAAATCTAAACTCTAACTTGGGCGACTCTACTCAATATAAAGTGTGTAGAGTGTGCAAGACCCTTGGACGTACCCCTAATGGACTCCAACATGATACACGGCCCAACGACCCGAAAGATGGTGGCGTAGCACCCTAACAGATTCTGTATGTCTACTTGTTTTGACGGTTACCATTGACTCAGATGGAATTTTGACATGGGACCGGCACCATTGGAAGCTCTATCAAATTATCTTTCCATCCATATATTTTTTAAGGACATCTTTCCATCCATATGTAGAGCATCGAAATCGGACTCCGTATATGACCTGAACGTCCGGCAGACTACTCCTGGACTCCGAGGTGGACTCAAAGTTGATGTTGAAAGGACCTTTGATGTTGCTTGGGGGGATAGGCGGATCTGAAATTTTACATAAACTTTTAGCGGAATTAATAACTTACGGAAACTCCGGAGATTTTCCAGATTCTTCGCAATTTGTGAAGATTTCGTAGAAATATACAGAGTATCCAAAGATAATGAAAAACTCACAATGCACCTATGCAAAACTCAACCAAAAGTAGATCGATAAATTACCGTATACCATTGAGTTGTTACCAAGCTATTTCACTAGATACTTGTAGCACAAACCTTCTCAAATGATAGATCAAGATGAAACCTAGAGATGAGCTAGCACAAGCAACAACTAGTGAAATCAACAAATCAAGCACAAGAGACACAAGTATTTGTTTACCGAAGTTCAGATTCCTTCACCAAGGACTCCTACATCTCCGTTGGGTGCTTCCAATGAAGCCGGGTCTCTCTCAACCCTTTCCTCACTTCACTTCTTGATTTCTTCCCATGTGGAGGTGAAATCGAAGCCTTCACAAACTTCGCGCGGCACACCACAAGCTTGGGTGCTCACCGGGTGATGCCTAGCCATCTAGGAGGCTTGACCTTTAAGAGTAACAAACGCCATGAAGATTTCTTGCTATGAACTCGAGTGCTCAAGGAAGGATTTGCTCTCTTTCACTCCATCTTTCAATCCCTCAACCTAAATCTCTTCTCTTCTCAAATCTCTTGCAATCCTAGAGATAGGGCTGTGGAGATATGTTTTTCATGTGGGGAACCAGTAACAACAAATGGGAGGGGGTGAGGGGTATAAATACCCATCCCCTAAAAACTAGCTGTTGGGCAAAACTAGCTGTTGGGCTGCGGAATCTCCAGAACGCCAAAACTAACCGTTGGGTTCAAAAAGTTCTGGAAATTCCATAAAATTCTCTAGAAACTCCAAAACTTACGGAATCTTCAAAGAATTCTCCGGAATTTTGATAGGTCCACTGGACAGCACAAGTCACCTAAGAGAAAATGCTATAAATTTTTACTCCGGACTCCTAATTTGAAGATCTTTGACTCTACGGAAAGCTTGTTCAAAGGACTATCCATTGAGCACCGAGTATAAGCGAAGTTATCCATATTGCATCCCTCTTGATAGTACAACATTACCTATACTCAAGATCAAAGAATAAACACAATATAAATAACTTGAGCTTGAATATCTTCACCATGCCACTTTTCTTCAAAATCATACTTTGAGGGGTTTCCAAGTATTTCTTTCTCTCTTTCTTGAGCATCATCCTCCTTGAGCTAGTGAATTGATGTTCCTCAACATATATGATCAATAATCAAATTGACATACTCAAGTCACCTCAATTATTATGATCCAACAATAATTTGATGCTTTGTAGTGCTTCACTTTTCATGGCTTGATTGGTTCCTCAAAGTTCTCCCATTGCTCTTGATCACCATTCAATTCATGGCTTGATTGGTTCCTCAAATTCCATTCAATTCACCATTGCTCTTGATCACATATATCATTGTTATAAACTTGATCAATCCTCATGCAATTTTCAAATTTCTTTGATTATACAAGCAAACAACCAATGAGACCATACAATTTCACTTCCATCTTTGTCTCTTTCACTCAATTCAATCTTTGCTTATCATTTCTTTACTTTTGCATGCTTCATATGACATGAGCTTGACTTTGTCATTTCTAATAAAATCTTGCCAAATCTCAACAAGCTCATTAGTCCTTTAATTGCTTTTGCCATTCAATCATCAAAGCCCACAAAGGGCCTAGATGCTCTTTCAGATGTGCATTGAGCCTCTGCTTGTCCTCACCACCTCCATGCTTCTCCTCAAGTCCTGCCTGGTCATCTCCATTGTTCCTAAGCACAATAACATCATTAGATAGCAACCCATTCTCAAAATTAAGTACATAAGAACGAGCTCACCTGTTGATTTAATTGTCTAGCTCGAGCTCTAGTGATTGGTCCTTGCAGAACAATTGGAGGAGTATCCTGTGTATCTAAAGGAGTGATGTCCTCATCAGAAAAAATGGCCACAAATGTGGGAAATGATCACCTGCAGAATACATGCGAAAAAAAATTGAGTGTGCCCTGGCAGGATGCTGCAATTTGCAATGTTCTACTTCTGTCCGCTCCTCCTTTTTAGAAGTGTGGTTATTCCTCCTCTTTTGAGGTGGTTGAAGCTAGAATATTTTTTTCCATTATCTAAAAAAAAATATGAATCAGTGAATGTTGTTAGAGGGAGGCATGATGTGAAGAGAAATAAGCTGATGTTGCCATCCTTTGCGAGCTAACATGACGTCACATTGATCGACCGATTTCAAGTGTGGAATCGGTCGACTAAAATAGGATGGGTTCATTTTGTATCCTCAACTGTAGATTGCGGGTTACTCGGATTCTTTTTAGGTTGATGCGTTTGAACCTATGTGGTGTTCCCTTCCATCCACTGAGCGGGGTTACTTGAGCCGCCAATCACATACTCTTGCAATTAAGCACATGCATTAGACTTTCTCCATTTTTTACAAAATTTTATATAATAGCTGGATATTTTCCTATATTATTTTGGATCAAAATCCTAGGGTCTAGATTTTCTTCATGATTTATGTGTTTTTCTATCTTTTGTTTGATGTTCTTGTGGGATAATTTCTTAATTATTCCTCACTCCATATCCTTACGGGCTTCCTCTCATGATGCATTAACCCAGGAGGTCAGCCACGGCATCTTTGGTGACAACGGACCTGGAGAGCCCACCCTCATCTGCGGCCTCTATAGCTGCCTCAAGACCACCCAAAGATTTGAAGAGGCTATGTTAGGATAAATTGATCCAATCCATAGTTTGTGGCTCGTCTATAGCACCTTGGCAGAAAAAGAGGCAGCAACACACAGGGTTAGGAGGAGGTTGGCGTCGCTGGTCTGGAATACAAGGTCGGTGCCACAAGCTCGTGGGAGGAGGCTGGTGCCATAGTGAGTTGCTGAGCAGCCTAGCTGAGCCTGAGTTAAAGGCTGGGCCCATAGTGAGTCAAAGGCTTATGGCAACTCACTATGGCTGCATCCTGACCTTTGGTTTTAGATCGGAGGGCTGAAGATGGATCTTGAGGTTTGGTCTCCCGTGATGGAGCATAGTGGGGTTTCATCGGGAAAGAAGCTCGATCTCGATGTACATGGTACAAATTCAGATACGGTTTGCCCGTGGAGGTAGAGGGCGGCACTGCGAATCAGCAAATGTATCTAGAGGTTTCTCGTCACTTGTGATGGATCAGATAAGAATTGATTTTGATAACCTTCCAAAGTGTTGCTTTGCTTCATTGTGATCACGAGATCAACTTGCCAAATCTTCTGGATACTTAGCCTCCAAGTCTTCTGGAATGGATGTACATCGAAGCTAAGCGTCTCGGGTGAAGAAATGGGCTAGGCCGATCGGCCTGGGCTCTTTGGGCTGATCGGCCTGTCCCCCTACAGGCCTCAAACATCTTATCGTTCCACATGAAAGTTGTAGAACTTTTTGAGCCATGCAGTTTAAACACCAAATTCGCCTCAATCGAACTTCGGACGTGGGATATATGGCCCGCGCAAGGTCTGTTGCTGCTTCCAGCCTCTGACATTGTCCAAAGTCCGTACCTTCTTCTCTTCATTCCTTTTGAGTTTAACGCCAGTTTTGGACCTGGAATATAAATGCCCCAAATTGGGCCATTTTCCTGAAAAACACGATTTACTCCAAAACACAAGGTATATGCAAATATGGTCTGATTGTTAGGTATGGTCAACGTTAAAGGTGTCATATGCCAATGTTGAAGATAAAAAAACATAAAAGTGTGTCATAACAAGCACCAACACATACCTACTATGGTACACCTAGAGCCTTCCTGTTGGTCGATGGCTTCGTCATCTTTTTCTTGTGAAGCGACAAGCTTCTTCAACATTCTTCCGAGCTAGAGATGTTTCTCCATGAAGGTATTGAGAGCCCACCTTACCTTTGCTCTTTGTAGCGGGGCCATACTTCCCTGGTGTCTTGTAGCCAGTGGCTGGCTCATGCGCCACCCGAGCTCTTTTCCGTCAAAGGTGCATGATCATCAAACTTAAGAATTTATTTTCTATTAATCACCATGTTTGCAAGTGATTATGTAATGCTGCTTTATCTTATGTAATCTATTTTATCTTCCCTACTCAGGTCGAGTATTCTATATTGACAATCCAAAGATGAATTTCAACGGATATGGCTATTTTGCTAGTTACCATTGAGCTAGGTTATGCATATTGTTAAATGATTTTTAGAAAAAAATATGGATATAAATGAAAAGAACATGACCTCCGGAAAAGCGAAACATCATTAAATATTGTATTTTGTAAATGAATAAAAATGAACTAATAGCCAACGGTAGCACCCTCTCGATGTGGGCCGTACCTTTTTTTTTTAGAAAAAGGTTAGCTCATTGATTCACTGAAACAATGTTTCAGAGTTTACAATGGCAATGATACAAACAAGGATACATTGCCGGTAGATAGAATAAGCATCAAGCTCACTCGATCTAGCGAACAAATAAGCCACCTCATTAGCACTACGGCTTACATGAACAAAAGCAACAGAAATAAAACTGGGCACATTGGATTGTCTTATTTGAGGTGAACTTTCAATTGTTTGATATGACGGCTCCCTGGAATTGTATGGATAGAAATGCTTGCAACTACATTAGCTTGCACCTGGATTCAGGTGGCGGTTTACCATCTTCTTGATTTGAGAGGGAGGCTCTATATCAAAACTACTCCCCCAATTAATAGTACATAAATACTTCCTCCTGTCACAAATATAACTAAATACATTAGAATATGATAGGTTTGTAATATGTCGACTGTACTATGCCACTTTGCAATATCTATAACAATAATATTGGCTTAAATGGAAAGAGTTGGACATTATGATTCTAGCAATAGCATTTTTATGTTATCAATCCATATAAAATTTTGGTGTATATTGATAGCCAAAGGTAAAAGAAAAAATAATTTAGGAGGACCTTAAAGGACTTATATTTATTACTGGAGGAATTATTATGAAATAATTAAACATGTTTTTAGCAAATTCCTTGGATGGAACAATCAATGCAATTTTCTCATAAGTCATGGCTAGCAGCAGCCAAATGGCACAAACAGTATATATCCACGTAATTAGCTCATATCATCATCTCGTTTGATTCTTGTACACGACGTTAAATATTGATGGATAATTTATCTGAGAAGGAAATTACAATGCAAGGATGAACTCATGATGTCCTCCCTAACTTCTTACACGCTGATGCATAATACACCTGGTTCCAGACAGGAGTACGTATGTAAGCCAGGAGGACTGTCTTGAAGACTTCAACTCGTAATGCGTTATTGAATCTCGCGATCTTCGAATCCTTTCAAATAAACAATCACAGCCTCGATCTAGGGCTCTTGGACTAGAGGGCTCACTGCTTTTAATGTTCCTCTTCTGAACGCCCATCGGAATCCTGACGCGAATCCGATCCTCTGGAAGTCCACTTTGGAATCCCACTGAGCAGATTTAATTGACAGCTTAAGTTAATTGCAGCGCAGGGATTGAAGGACGAGCTGTGGCGACATGTCATCGTCGACTGGAATTCTAATGTTTGGTGCAAGAAAAAAAAACGTTTTCCTGGGATGCAGCCCTGCCTTATGGGACTAACAAAAAACCCCAAACGTTTTTTTTGCAATCTATTTCGTGTTACTGAAGGAGAGCGCGCTGCTCTAAGTAAAACGAAGTGTTCTTGAAGGAACAATTTGCTTTAGGCTAGAAAAACTTTTGCGCAATCTCAGCTCTCAGCTCCAAGAACGCATATAGTTAACTGGCGAGATGTAACTGTATGTGCCTAATAACCTGAATGCCATGGAACCTATGGGCGACAAATGTTTAGGCCAGTTACACATGTAGAATCTAGTCAAGTTACCGCCAGGCTAAGTTTGTCTTTAGTTTGGAAAACTAAGCAGAACTACAAAACCAAGTATGGTTTGTACTCCCCATTTTGGTTTTTCCATTTGAAACTTTAAATCAGCAGGAGCACTGCCATATCATATAAGAGAGGAAAAGAAGTTTACAGATTACATATATATTATCAGGCTCATACTCAGAAAAATAAAAGTGAACTGCCATTAGAATTATACTAGAAACGGAGGCTCACAGGCCTTCTGTCTCATCCCTATTCCCTCCTTCACAAAACCCAGAACTGCTTGTGGTGAAGCTTGTATCCTTCTGATTTTTCTATATACATAATTTTTACTATACATCTAGATATATACTATGTCTAAATACATACAAATATCGTCTATAAATCTAAAAAAGTCAAAACGACCTACAGTTTGGAACGGAGGGAATACGACACAACTACAATTATTTCTTGAAATTTGCATAGCAGAACTGCACTAATATTTTGCGAAACTACACTAAAAACAAAAAAAAGTGTAGTTTTATAACGATGTGGTCTATGTATACAAGGCTGTATACGTGCCATGTCAGCATGCTTCATTATTCTTGTATATATGGTCATAGATCCGATACGATCATCCAACGATCTACCACATAAACAATACTGTAAATTTGCAGAACAACAGCTTGTATTACACTGATGCAGGGAGAAAGGTCAGTCTTGGATGCAGGATAGTAAGTTTATAACCACTTACACAAAACCCCCACGGAGTGACAGTGTGTCACAGTACAATACAGAAGCACTTTACACAAAAAATAACATGCTGCCAAGTACAAAATCCAGCGATATTAAACGTAGGAGTAAATCACTGGTGAATAAGTTGACCTCGCCACAGTACCTGTCGATACGTCCGACGTGAAATTAAGTCCCACACAAAATATTGCATTGGCTAATAACCCAAATCCCTAGAACAAGTTCAGAGTACTAATACAAGTCTTAAACCCCACAGCAAGATCCATCTGCGAAGCCTGCCATCGAGCCATGGATGGCAACTACCCCAAGTACCTCCTCTATGTGCTCTTCTTCCTCGGCTCATGGCTCGTCACCTGCCTCCTCCACTTCCGCCAGCCCTTCTTCCACCTCTCCGGCGGCGGCGTGGTAGTCATCCTCCCATTCTCGCGCAATGTGAGCTTCTTCTCTACCCCTGCCGCCGTTGCTGATGATGATTGGCAGTTGACGCCGCCGTCGTCTTCGTCGTCGCGGTCTTGCGACGGGCGGTACGTGCACATGGTGGACCTGCCGCCACAGTTCGATGTCTGCGCCGAGGGGTCTCCGGCGTTCACCAGCGAGCACAGCATTTGTCAACTCATGTCCAATGCCGGGCTCGGCCCGGTGCTCCTCCCCGCCGGCAACCGCACCGACGACGGCGACGGCGACGCCGACATCGTCCCCAACACCGGATGGTGAGCTTGCAAACATGTGCATTATTGATCTCATTCTAGCCATGCACGGGTTGGTCTGCGAGACAATTTTAATTTGCATCGTTGTGCAAGGCAGGTACAACACGAACCAGTACGCGCTGGAGGTTATCTTCCACAACCGGATGCGGCTGTACGAGTGCCTGACCGACGACCCGGCGGCGGCGGCGGCGGTGTACGTGCCGTACTACGCGGCGATGGAGCTCCAGCCGCACACGTGCGGCTTGTTCAACGCCACGGTGAGGGACGGCGCGACGGAGCAGCTGCTGCAATGGCTGTCGTCGCGGCCGGCGTGGGCGGCGCTTGGCGGGCGCGACCACTTCATGGTCGCCTCCAAGACCTCGTGGATGTTCCGGAGGGTGGCGGCGGCCGGCGGCGACGACGGCACGGGCTGCGGCAACAGCTTCATGCTGAAGCCGGAGTCCAGGAACATGACGGTGCTCACGTACGAGACCGTCATCTGGGAGCAGCCGCAGCGGGACTTCGCCGTTCCGTACCCGAGCTACTTCCACCCGTCGTCGGCCGGCGAGGTCGCCGAGTGGCAGGCGCGGGTGCGCGCCGCGCCGCGGCCATGGCTGTTCTCGTTCGCCGGCGCGCGCCGCCCCAACGGGACGCTGGCCATCCGCGACCGCATCTTCGACGCGTGCGACGCCGCGGTCCCGCGCCGGACCTGCGGGATGCTCGACTGCGGCCACAGCGACCTCTGCCGCTCGCCGCGTAGGCTCATGTCCCTCTTCGCCGCCTCCCGCTTCTGCCTGCAGCCGCTGGGCGACTCCTTCATGCGCCGCTCGTCGGTGGACGCCGTCATGACCGGCTGCATCCCTGTCTTCTTCCACGAGGCGTCCACCTTCGAGAAGCAGTACTACTGGCACGAGAGGGTCCCGGACGGCGACCATGGCGGCCGGAGCGGCAACGGCCGGAGCCGGTACTTCGTGCTCATCGACCAGGACGACGTCCTCCACGGGAAGGTGGACATCGAGGAGGCTCTGAGCAGGTACACTGATGACGAGGTTGCCGCCATGAGAGAGGAAGTGATCAAGATGATCCCGAGGTTCCTGTACAAGGACCCCCGGGTGAGGTTTGCGGGGGACATGAGAGACGCGTTCGACATCACCATTGATGAGGTGATTGCAAGGATTAGGAAGATCAAGGAAGGGGAGGATTTGGGAAGGAAAGATAACAGTGGTGATGGTGCTGTGGTTGTCAATGGCTCATGACATTCAATGAGATTTTACTGGTTTTTGTTAGTGTTGATGTTCTCTGTATGTTATTAGTTAATAATTAGTCACACCTACTCAATATCAGCCAACCGATAACAGTGAGGATCAAGGAAGGCGAGGATTAGTGTTGATGTGCTATGTATGGTTCGATTCGCTTCCTGACGGATGCCGGTCGCCGCGAAGCTGCAGGAGTTGAGTAGGAGAGCCCTAGCATGGTCATTCACCGCAGCGATTATGTGGCATCTTGCAGACGACCAGATTAGCCCCGCTAAATTATGGACGTAGCTAAACTGGTAAGTATCACTATTCTCAGCAATATCAGCCGTAGCTGCGTCAGCGTCAATGTAGTGCATCTCGTAGCGGTTAGCATCTAGAAACGCGCTGTAGCCCGTTCATTGATACCTTGATCATGCCATAAAAAACACAGGTTAACTTTTAACAACTCTATGAATCACAAACCATATATAGCACTAGTTAAAAAAAAATCAAAAGACTGCCACATGATTGATGACTTTTTTATAACGAATTTTGTTTAGACACTTAGTTATGATTTAGAAGACATGCTAGTTGCTAGGTGCATGGAAGCAGGCATAAAACAACAATCTATCAATTAAGAACTCACCTATCAAGAAACTTGAATATCCATTGTCTCGGAGAAGCAAATACAACAATTAGTTCTTATCACAATATATTTGTACAAGCATAACAATATAAGATTTGTAAAGTATTTTTTATGATGCATCTACTCATCATTTTCATATAACCAATACAAATACCCCAAAAGATAACTTTTGGTTAAAAATACAATTTTTATAACAAGAATTTATATTGACTAATCTATCAACCTGTGCTCCCCACGGGCTAATAATTTTAGAAGCTATTGTATTAGAAAGTTATTGAAAATTAGAACCCCTAATTAATAATAATCATAGTTGTTACCTACGACCCTCTCGTTTATTTAATATTCTAACACAATACTCATATAGATGTGTATTTATCTTTGTTGGCTTGTGACTAATTTTTAATTAGTAGTTACTCTATACACTTTTCCCCGTCAATATTCATATATTGTTTTCACTTTGGATCTCACCTCCGTATATTGTACTTAACATGAAAATAATGTAGTTTTCACCGCTTCCTCTTGTACATGTATAAATGATCTACATGGTGATACTCATCACGCATATATACAATATTGTGCCTTCAAACTGCATGTCGTATGCCGATTTCGCCCATGTATGACCCTGATGCCGATCTTGTCCAGATGATCTGATCATCCACCTCCGAATGCAAATCAATAGCCTCCTCCTCAATCAATTGCCAGAACCTGAAGAACTCCGTCGTAAATCAAAACTCATGTTATGACACACATCCTTGACCCAGCGATAGCCTCCTAGTGCTGCTGCAACTTTCTGTTCTTGCGCTTGCTATGTTGATAGAGCAGGGGGAATAAGCCTGCCGGTGGTTGGCCCTTCAGCCAGCTATGCTGAAATAGATATGGAACCTAGCTATCTTGAATTCATACCTTCTTACCGTCGGTGTAGTAAGCTCGCAGAAAAGCAAATCAACTATGGGACAGGAGCCGGTGGAGGTGACGGACGAATCGATAGAGGTGATGGACGAGCAAATCTCTCCGGGTAGAAAACTCGGTATTAATCTCGGTTGGTAAGATGAAAATCTCCCGAAAATCAATCCGGGATTATGCAATCGAGACAAAAAGGGTGCCTTTTATCCCGGGTCCCTAAACCGGGACAAAAGACTTCCTTTAGTCCTGATTGGTAATACCAACCGGGATAAATGGTTTTGCAAAAAAAAATGCAAAAACAAAAAAATTAAATCCCTAGGGGATAAATGGTTTTGCAAGTCACAAGTCATGCAATTTTCACGCGAAATATGCACGTGCACATTCCGTGGGATTCGAACCCACGACCTCAAGCCACGCATGTAGCTTCCTTACCTACACACCACATCTGACTATATAGGAGATGCAATCCTTTTGTACTAAATCTTGGGGGACCCTTTTATCCCGGTTTGTAATACCAACCGGGATAAAAGACCCCCTTTTATCCCGGTTGATATTACAAACCGAGATAAAAAAAAGGTTTGAGAGATTTAGTTCATTTTTAGCCACCTGTGGGGGACTCTTTTATCCCGGTTTGAAACACCAACCAGGATTAAAAACCCCTTTTTATCCCCGTTGGTATTATAAACCGGGATAAAAAGGGTCCGAGGGTTTTAACTCTTTTTTAGCCACCCGTGGAGGACCCTTTTATCCCGGTTAGTGTTTCCAACCGGGATAAAAGATCCCATTTTATCCTGGTTGGTGTCGTGAGCTTTAGTCTCGGGTGGTAACACTAACCGGGATTAAAATGGTGACCTTTAATCCCGATTGGTCTTACCACCCGGGACTAAAAGGTCCCTCACGAGTAGCTGATTTTTTTCACCCGGAACTAAAAAGTTCCCCACGGGTGGCTGATTTTTGACCTAGGACAAAAGGACGCCTTTAGTTCCAGTTGCAAATACCAACCGGGAGTAAAGCTCCGCGCACCCCCTTTTCTCTCGGGCTGCACCGTCCTCGGCCGGTGGTGCCCGCGAGCAACCTCTGGGCAGCATGGGTCCCCCGCCAAAATGGATCCGTGAGGATGAGCTGAGGATGCAATCGGATAAATTAGCGAAGGAGGGTCGCCGTTGCCGTCCATTTCGCCGGAATAAACCGCCGATGGCAGCCTAGGGAGAAGGGGCGGCGCAGGAAGGGGCAACGGGCAGAAAGGGGCGACGGGAAAGAGAAAGGCTGGACGGGGAGTCTTTTTTTTTTAATCGAAGCGGTACTGTGTAATCAATGGCAATGGTGGGAAAATACCCACCAACTCCACGAGGAGGTCTGAAAAGGAAGTTTTTGGAGCACCCCTTGAGGTACTCCACCAAAAACATGGATCTGCCCCCCTACCTTTTTCCTGGAGCCGGAGTTGCTGGAGCTAGAAGCGTTTGGGCTGCGAATTTTTTGGAGTTGGTGGAGTGGAGCAATTTTCCCTGGACCAGATTGGGCTGCTGGGGTGGCATTTTGTGCTGGGTTGAACCGTGAGGAGGAGATTAACGGGCCGATGATGTGCCGACAGTAAAAACCGGGCCGTGCCCGTGCCGCACGTCGTGCTGGGTGGCGGCCCATGCCCGGCACGCGTTACCGGGCTGGGCCTTCACGGGCACGACGGCCACCGTGTCGAGCTGTGTTTGGGCCGGGCCAAAGAAAGGGTTTCGTGCCGGACTAGTGGGCAGCAGGCTTTTCGGCCATCTAGGTGGGGAGAAAAAATTATTAACTGGGGTCCGCAACGGAGATATACATCCGCGGAAAAGAAGAATACACAGGGAATACATGTGGTGAGAGAGTGAGGCACGGATCCCATGACGTAAAATGGATGGTGATGATAGACCCAACCCAGCATGTACATGTACATGTACATGCCAGGCTGCATTTTCGTCCATAACCACCACCACTTGAACCTGCACCGTGTGCCAGTGCGAGAGATGAAAGCACCGGTGCCCAAGCAATTTGAACAGGCCACATAACTAGCGCATGTACATGTAGATTGTTTTTAAACGTTTGTTCTTATCCGTTTAAATTGATTCGCACCCCAGATACAAGATGTGTCCGTGCACTAGGAAAAACAAAATCGAAGCACGGGAAACATATGGCCGCCATGCATCAACCGCGAGACGGAATGCTCGCCGCTTGTGGCCGCACGGTCCTCGCCGCGCAAGAGAATATCAGTGCTCATCATCATAGAGGAAACACTCGACTGCACGCCTTCCAGCTACGCGCTCTGCGCCTCCAAGAAGGCGTTGAACTCCGCCCTGGCCCTCGCCAGGCGCGGCGTGATGCACGGCGACGTCGGGCATGACGCCGACGCGTCCGCCGCCACCGCCGTCGAGAACCTCACGTGCCGCTGCGACGACGTCGACGGCCGGGCCGAGTCCAGCCGCAACGACGAAGAGTTCTTCAGTATCCCCCTCGTCGCCGACGCGGGCGGCTCGCCGTCGAACATGAACGCCATCTTGACCGGCGCCTCCGCGTCGTCCGCGGCGCAGCTGGTCTTGGCCACCTCCATCGCGAGGCAGTCGGCCGCGTCATGCGGCGCGGCCATGGGCGCCGGCGGCGGCGGCGGAGGGGGGCTCCACGACCCGCACTCGAACCGCTCCAGCGACGCCACGCGCGACGCGCTGCTGCGCCGCGGCCTCAGCCCCGACGCCTGCCTCTGCATGCTCGACACGGCCGTGCCAGCGGCGGCGAAGGCGGCGGGCTTCTTCCTGGAGAAGCCCGGGATGAACATGCACAGCGCGCCGCACGTGAAGCCATCCTCGGCCCCGAGCAGCTTGGGATCTCCGTCGGGCTCCTCGTCGTCGTGCGGGGCCATGGTCCTCCCCTCGGCGCGCGACACGGACCTCGACAGCGCGGACGGCGGCGCGGCGACGAGCCTGGCGAGCGCGGCGGAGTGCTGCCGGGCGAGGGAGCGCAGCGCGGAGGTCGGGCTGTGGGTGGCGGCCGGCTGGTCCTGCTCCTCCCACTTCGCGCCGATGCCCGGGCCGGCGCCGTGCACCGGGGAGGAGGCGGCGGAGCACGGCAGGCTGGCGCCGACGAACGTGGGGCGGCGGAGCGGCGGCAGGAGCGGGGACGACCGCGCCACCACCTCCGTGAGTACGGACGGCGCCGAGAGCGGCGAGTCCTCGTCCGCCACCATGCCCAGGCGGCGCAGCGACGCGGGGTCCACGGGGATCTGCCGCTCCTTCACCGTCGACGGCGACGCTGGTCTCGGGCTCTTGCTCTTGCTGCCATCGCCATCCACCGGCGCCGTGGAGGCCTCTGCTTCCTGAACCTTTGGCACCTCCGCTTCCACCGCTTCGCTCACGAGGGCAGCTGGTTCGGCTGCCTCTTCGCTGACAAGGGCAGGCTCTGGCGCCACCACCGCCGCCGGTGCTGCTGCTTCGCTCGAGGCGGCGGGCTCGGGCGCCGGCTCGCCGGACTGCATGGCAGGCGGCGTCGTGCGATACAACGTGTGTACGGCTACGAGAGTTGGGAGTATGGAAAACCTCGTTTTGGCGGTGAGCTTGTTCAAGTGAAGATAGCACAGATCGTGGGCTTAAAAGAAATGGCGATTTGACCATTTGGGGTGGACGGTGGTGCGTAGTGGAGAGCATGAAGAGAGGGCGTCGGATGTCGGATCGTGTACGTGATCGGCATGTACACCGAGTATTGGCGCCTTAGTGCTTGACCATACACTATGAACTATGATAGATCATCTCTTAAATAGAAAATGGAATTTTGAATATGATAACCGACCACGTCCCCCGTCATATATTCTTTTCGAAAGGTGAATCGATTTGTGTTGACATTTGACGATCATAGATGGAATTATAAACGAAAGCATTAAAATTTGCCGTTGAGAAATTCTAGATAATTTGTTGGATTCACTTTTCGAGTTCGATGGGTCACCACCACGTACTAACACCGGCAAGAACGCTGGAGAAGAAATGCAAAGGGCTGGTGGTCAACTCCATTGGCGAAAGCTTCTTGCGGTTGCCAACTTGCTACTGCCTTTGTTCGGTTTGGTGTGAATCCAAGATGATTGTAGTGCTTGTGAGTGATTGAATATAATCTCCTACAAGTTAAATTCCCCTCGGTTCCATCAAAAATTCCCGTCAGACCCCTCAGTTCTCTTGGAGAGAGGATTAACCGAAAAAGCCGTAAGATTGATTTGGAAGGATAGACATACGAGAATTTTCAACCGCAAGCATATATCACCACCAGAGGATTAAACAACAGGCCTAAACCTTGGCGATCACATGGGTAAACCGTTTAGTAGCGTTGTTAAACCAAGTGCTTTCTCTTTTCCGAACAGAATGATTTATAAATTTGTTTTGACTTCTACTCCCTTCTTTGCAAGTTTTTCACTAAGTCAAACCTCTCTATTTCTTGACAAAAAATTATAGAATAATAAGTTAATATTCACAATACCAAATAAATACATTATCAATATATATTTCATGGCGATTTAATAAAATTAATTTGATGACATGGATGTCGGGTTTTTTCATGACAAAGTTAAAATGGATAATAATTTGAAACAAAACAAGTATATCAATGAAAATCCTTGTGCTTATTCCATTTGTTGGTCGGTAAAGAAAATATGCTAAGGTTGGCACTTTTATACCATAGGCCAAAAATTAGAAGCTAGAAGAACCCTACTATGGGCTTTTCAGTTTCTGGCTTTTGGGTCCTGTTGGGGGGAAATATTAACGATCCCCTAAAAACACCACTTAAGGAAGCAGACACGGAGGCCCGGGCCCACCTAGACGTGATCAAAACTCCGCCTCGCCCGACCAAGACGCCAGGATCGGGAACGTCCGACCCCCCTCCGCAAAGTTTCCGCCTCGCCCGACTGCGACCCCGGGGTCGGGGGCGCCCGACCCCTCGCCATGGAGTTCCGCCTCGTCCGACCCCAAGCAAAGGGGTCGGGCGCGCTGGGGCCCCCGGGGCAGGGATCCCCCTCGGATACGGTCCAGATGAGCAAGACAGACAAAATCCTGTGGGTCCCCCCGTCGGCCTCGCCATAAATGCGCCGCAGGCCTGGCGGAGGGAAGGACGACCGCGCTCCTCACGCAACCCGACACAAGTACCCGTGCACGACCGCTCTGTGCAGGCTACAGTGCCGGCGGATGACTCCCATTCGCCGCAGGGTACTCATGGCCTGCGCCGGCCGGAGCAAAGGAGCGACCGGCCTGTCCTCGGGCCCGGCGCGCCCTCGAGTCCTGCACAGCAGGGATGTGACGCCCTCCCTCCAGCAGCCATCGCTTAAGCAACAGCATCCACCGTCCTCCCTAACGGATGCTGGGATAACGACGGAACGCCCTCATCATGATCTAACGCCTACGAGTATAGAAGGAGCTATAAGTAGGGTGCAACAACACTTGGCATACAGCGGCCTCCCCATCCGGCATGCGCGCCGGCGTTCAACCAGGGCCGGCAGAGGTGTCGGACGCCTAGGATCTTGCTCCTCTCTCCCGCCGTATTTTTTACCATTGTACGCTTTACTCTTACAGTCCTCTTTACCCGATCCCAACTGTAACTCCGGCCACCCCCTTGCGATATAAAAGGAGGAACCCGAGGCCGGAGAGGGGATCGGCTTCTTCTCCCACAAGCCATAGCACACAACCATTCTTCTTGAGAGCACAAGCACCAAAGAGACTTGGGACCAGTCCCTCTCTCGTCGACCTGTAACCCCTACTACAGAACCCCGCGTGGGCAACACGAACATCCTCGATACTGGACGTAGGGCTTCATTTGCCCGAACCAGTCTAAACCCGTGTCTCCCACGCAACCACTGAGGCTTACGCGCATAAAAGAAATTTACTAGTCTAAGTCTTGATCCGCTGATCTTGACAACGACAGGTCCAAAAGCCAATTGTCAAAAATTGCTCAGAAATTCAAACAAACGAGGCCTAGGATAAAAGCAAAAAAAAGAGCACGGGACACAAATTGTCACACCTGGTTTTATAAGGCCAAAACCGAATGCAAACCACATGTATGCCAGGATCAGTTTATTCATACATGCGGCGACTTCATCAGTGAATATCATTACAATGTCATACATAAGCGTAACTTTAATACAAAATGACCCTTGGGTCTAAAAGAGAACTACACTTAAGGGTTCCTGCGGAACGGGTTTTCCATCAAGCCACTAGCAGTCTTCCGAGGGATCGCCAGCCTAGCATGGAGCATCCGGGTCGAATCCATCGTCTTCCTAGTACTCCACTTCTTCTCCAGCTTCTGAGCAGCGGCGGGGAAAACATAGCAGGAGTTGAAAGGAAAAACAGTGAGTACATCGAAATGTGCTCCGTGAGTGTGGGAATTATATGACATGAGGCCAAAACAAAGAAAGGTTTACTCTGGTTATAAAGCACCTAAGCAACTCATCCAAAACCTTAATTACCTTAGCACCTATTTACTAGATGTGGTTACCAACACCATAAGCTCCAAACCACCAAGCCAACCCCTCTACTAGTTGCTTTTCCAATCTCCACACTATAGCCCTAGCACCGCCGCTGCCCAATCCCCAAGCACTAGCACCACCGCCCCCCACCACTCAGCTCCCGAGCATATGCGACAGAAGAAGCTCGTGACATCAAGGATAGGGAGGAAGACTGCTGTTGTCAAGCCTGCCGAGGGGGAGAAGAAGAAGAAAGGATCTAGCAAGGAAAAATATCTCCAGTTGCCGGCACCCAAGTACGGGAAAACCAATCAGACCGCGCCACCAACTCTCGCTTGCGCTTGGAAGCGATCATCCTTGAAAGAGGAGGAGATCAAGGAGCTTGTGGCTGCCAAGCTACTCCAAAATCAAGACATCATCAGTTGGAGACCCACCCACGACAATCCGTGGCCATTGGAGGAAGACTCCAATGAAACGATAATTTTTGCTCACTTCATCGAGCGCAGTCTTGCACTATAAACTGGAGCTATTTCATCTAAACCCCTATGGAATTCTCCACGCTATCATTTTTGTTCACCTCTGCAAAGCTTTTCTGGGAATCAAGCCCCACTTCCAGTTATTCTAAAAAATTTTCCATGTAAAGCCGCAACCGATGAGGGATCATACTCAAGTAGTCGGAGGAGCCAGTATGCAGATGCGGGAGAAACTCGGCAGCTAATATCTGACGTATGAGCTGATAGATTCCAATGCTAGGTGGAAAGAAAAGTGGTGCTACATAGGCAACCATGATCCAAAACTACCCGAGCTGACAGGACATCGCCCCTCCTGGAACAACCGGTGGCTTGATGAGCCAACACATGGGGATTGCCTCCAACTACCTGAGCTCAGTGATAGAATAGCCAAGCTGAAGCAAGAAGGACTCACTGGAGTTGGAGTAGCCTTCAGTTTTATGAAGCGATGAATTCAGCCCTTGCAGCAACGATGCCACTGGAGCTATGAGTATATTGGTGTCAATGATCCATCCAGACTGTCTCCTGATGAACTCAGCACAGATGAAGTTATAGGGAGACTGAAACGGATGTTCAAAAATGTGGGCGAGATCCCCACTATTGTGCGAGAATTCAACGCCGCCAACCCGCCAAAGCCTGTAAGTACTCGTGGTCGTAGCCTCTGAGTACTTATTTGAAGTTTTTGGGTTTACTAACTTGTCTTTCTTTGCAGGAAGATGTTAATTTGTACTTCTCTACTCCTCCTCCTCCCAGATCAGAAGATACTTGTGAAGCTGCTTCTCGCGTGCATACGACGGAGAGCGCTAAGAGTGATGACGACCAAGAGGAGGAAGTACTCGAATCCTCCAACGGCACTAGCTCTAATGTTGCGAAAAACTTTGAAGTTAAGGCCCAGCCATCTGCTAAGGGCGGGTCATCCTCTGGATCGAGGAAGCGCACAGCTGATGATGAGCTTGAAGCCGCAATCCCTCTGCCACCAAAGAAGAAACGGACCATTGCGGAGAAATGGGCCATGAAGAAGTCTATCACCGCAGAAGATGTGCCTCCCACAAAAATTACTTATGAGGAAGGATAAGATCCTGAGGATCGTGTACTCCTAGTAGGCGATTCCAATATCACAACGTGTCTGCTCGAGATGACACTGGTGGTTTTCAGGTACTCGAGCCGGCGGTGGATGCTGAAAAGGCGGGTGCTCTGGCTGCACAAGACAGGTTGCCAGTCATCGAGGAGGTGATCAACATTGAAGATGATCCGAAGCCTCCTGTTGCTGTTGATAGCAACACATCTGGATTGGTGGTAGACCCTACCGGTGCAAGAACAACTCGAACAGCAGAGGCGATGGCTAATACTAGCAATGATCATGCTGCGACCATTCAAACTGTGCCAAAGAGACCGTCTCCAACCATCAAGCCTGCTCAGATTCCCTAATCACCATGTTGCTACCAAAAGATTACCAACCGGTTCCCATTTCATAAACAATTAATTAGGTTTAACATTATAAGCCCAAGCGCCCAACTGGACTGCAAGCTAAGCATGAAACTACCCATAACCATCCAATCGGGGTTTCAAGGAATATGTTGGAAATATCTAGCAAACCCTAACATGGAATTCCAATTTAAGACACAACATGCAACTAAGTCTAACTACTGTAATAAAATAAAATAAATAGGAGCAAGAATGATCAAGGACACTTGCCTTTAGAAGAAGAGTGTTCGACCGCTTAGAACTCTTGAGCTTGGAGGTTCACGGACAGGTTCACAAACGGGTCGCTTCCTACACGCTCAAACAATTGGAAACAACACACAGTAAATAAAAAGAACAGTACACAAAACAGTAATAAAATGTAATGAAAACCATACTAACATTTAACACTCGTCGCTATGAACGTGTGAGCGCAAGAATTGCTTAAAATGGAGCTATGGTTAAAAAGATATGAGCAATTGAAGTTTCAGGAACCTATACATAATTACTTACAGTCGTGAAGGACTTAACAGAATTATAGCAAAAGTACAAGGTTTTTTGTGTTAAAGTACAAGGAGCAGGGTTGGAATAATATAATAATAATAACAACACCGTGTTCAGGGCTAAGATGCAAAATTAACATGAGAAAGAATAAATCTGCGGTGATTATCAACAAGGACAGGGGCTGGAATGCAAAAGGAAGGTTGACTGGGCTCAGGTGCTGATGTGTCGCACACGTGGCGCTGACTGGGATCCAGATGTGTGTGCTGACTAGGATCATGTAGACACGTGGCGTTCTTTGATTGGTTTGCAAAGGGGTAAGTTGTGATCTAATCTGGGCCATGGATTTCGGATCTAAGGGCCGCCACTTCATCTTCTTGCTCCCGCACGGAGCGACGACGACCAGACACGGCGGCGCCATGCACGAGCTTGCCGGAGCATCACCGGAAAACGCTAGATCGGCCTACGGTGCACGGAATTCAACGGGAAGCGGAAAAACGGAAAGAGCTATGGATGGGTATCTCACCTAGGGCGTCGTGGAGGGCAGCGGCGGTGCGGTTCGAGCTCGGGACGGAGGGGATGTCGAGAGGCGATCTGTTCTTCCCTGAGATCGAACTGCGGCCACGAAACGACGACGAGACGCTGAGGCGTGATTTCCTGGCGATCCTGTGACGCGGGAAAGAGAGAGATAGAGATGAGAGGGCGCAAGGAAGGGAAGACAGGGAGGGAAGCGGTATCTTACTGCTTGGCGTCGAGGATGCTGGCGGCGGCGGCGGCGGCAGCTCTGCTAGGTGCGGATGGAATGCGGGTGGGTTGTAGATGCGAAAGGGACGAGGGAGATAGCACCGTCTCGTTCTCTAGAGTGAGAGGGAGGAGCTGCGGAGGGATGAGGATCCTCCCGAGGTGGGCGTGGACGTGCGCGGGCGAGAAGGAGCTGCGGAGGTTTCGCGAGAGCTGTTGCTGGGCAGCTTTTGATAGAGTTGAAGAGTGGGGCCCACTGGTCATTGAGATAAAGGGGAGGTGAATTGGGTTGGGCCTCGGATAGAAGATGTTTTTGCCCAAACGAAGATTAGGATTTAAACTAACTCGAATTCTAATTCAAACGAAGTTGAATTCGATCGAATTTTGAAATAGACTTTTCACCCAATAAAAACCTAGTGCAAACTATGAATGCACAAACAAAATTATATAACCTACATTGATTATTTGTATAGAAAATACATATTTCCTATAGTTAAGTGCCTTGCTATTTACTAATTGTTGAAAAAATTATAATTATGAGAAAAATCTACTGTTTGATTAGTGTTAATTGTTCACATCCCAAAACTAGAAATTTGGGGTGTGACACAAATGGTCAGGAGAAAAATAAAACCGTGGGCTAGCTTACACCGCCAGTGTGTGAGCCTGCTGGCTGACTGACTGAGTGAGGAAGTCGTCCATGCGGGCCCATTCCCCTGGATCGTTGCGTACAAATGAGGCCGGGCCGTTCCGCTGAGATGCATGCGAGGTTGATAGGCCCATCCCGATCCGCCAACAACCTGCTCGCGGCTCGCCGCAAGATCACGCCTAGGCAGCCGCCGGAATGGGGCAGGCGTGGACGCCCGACGCAACACCGCCGGCCGGCCACCGTCCCCCTCCGTATCTGATGGCGCGCCGCGCTTATGTTGCTTCCCATCCGCGGCGAACCCGTTGGAAGATCTCCAATCCGCATGTGCGCAAGGGTGACTGGAGACGCGCCAAAAACATGACGCAGTAGGCACTAGGCATACAAACAAAGAACTCGAGCTGAGCATCAAGATTCAAGAGGAAACACAGCAACAGCATGGACAAAAAGAATATTGATGCTTGGACTTCAGATGCATTTTATTTTTTTGTTCAAAATCTGCGCATTGTCCATTCCTTTTGTTTAGGAGAAGCATTGCATATCTATTCTATCAAACTGAAACTACTAATATCACTTCTGATTTTCGCTACTGTCACAAAAGTCCTTTCTAGTTTCTACTGGGGTTTTAGCTCCATCCACCTCACCTAGAACCTTAGGCTTTTGCTATGAGAACTCCAACTAACGAAGAAAAGAGATCACTTCAGCTCTAGAGCATGGAAAGCAAACATTTCATTTTCACCATATTGTACAGGCAATTCATCAAGCTGGGCAGAACGAAGGCAAACCTTAGGGCTGAGGCCACCAGGTCCTCCAGATTCCAGAACAGATCAAATTATGGGACAGGCCACGCACAAAAACAATACAATGGATAAGTGAATCAGGAAACGACTGTCAGAATAACAATGCTTGCGTAAAGATGAGTGAACCTAACCTAATTTTGACACGCAGAGAACTAGCATACACCATTTACAGAATTCGCAAACAGGGTCCAGCAAATCTCTGAGAGAATCTAGGCCTGCATCGACAAATGGAATGCAACGAATGGTTTTCAGATTCAATTCAACTACTTTGGCGACTGACTCTGCACACAGGTCTGCATGCACTGAATCACAAAGTCAAGCTAACTGCCCATGATTAGTCTGACTTGAATGAGATCTCAAAGTTGAGATTTTACTCCTCCCAACATCTGCTGTCGTTACCGTGATTCAGGGTGGTGAACTGATCCAAAGAGTAAATCTTGCATGAAGTAGTTATACCAATGAGATGGCTGATATTACCATTCATTATTGTATGAAAGTAAAACAGAATAGACAAATATCTCGCTAATAAAACATAATAAACAAATAGCAATCATGTTTTGCTCATAGGTCAGCCATGTTGATGAGCCTTGAAGCATGCCGCATAAGATATCTTAGCTAAATCACATGGGAATAGTGGCATGTATTTGGACATGATTCTACATAAACCTCATAAGAAAGCAAGGTTTCCTTCATTCTCAAACAACATCATGTTAGCAATATCGAAAAGGATATTCCCAACATTCCTATCTAGGCCACTATAAATACCTAGCCAGCTCTAGATATAGCGTACCAACTTGAGAAGAGCAAACAACACATCTGGTTAGACTGTTATATACCAGTTATTCGGGGAATGGAGATTCCAGTGATAAAGATTGATCAGCTGTATGGTGAGAAGAGGTCAGAGACACTTTCACTCCTCCACAATGCCTGTGCGCAATGGGGTTTCTTTTGGGTAAGTGACAATATATGCATCGTTGTCTTGATAATGATATTTCACTTTATTTTCTAACGCCTGCATGCTAAACTGTATGGCAGCTTGAGAATCATGGGGTCAATGAAGACCTCATGAATAAAGTGAAGGAACTGGTGAACAAACACTATGAGCAAGAAATGGAGAACTTCTACAGCTCGGAGATGGCAAAAGTTCTAGGTTGTGAGAAAGTTTCATCAAATGTTGACTGGGAGTGCAGTTTCATGTATCGTCATCAGCCAAAATCAAACATTCATGATATTCCTGAGCTGCTTAGGTGAGTTCAAAGTTTAAATAGAAGTTAAACATTTTACCGAGTCCATCTTCTGTAAACTATAAATTGATAAATCACAAATTTGTAAAGGAAACTAACATGATGAAATGAACTTTGCAGGACAACAGTATTCCAATATGCTGAAGAAGTAATCAAATTGGCTGAACAGCTCGCAGCAGCTATGAGTGAAAATCTTGGGCTGGACAAGGATTACATCGAGAAGGCATTTTCAAAACCTTCTGTAGGCATCAAGGTGGCCAAGTATCCAAGGTGCAGTCATCCAGAGCTTGTGATGGGCCTCAGGGAACACACTGACGCTGGGGGTATCATACTTCTACTTCAAGATGAGTTAGTCCCAGGTTTGGAGTTTCTGAAAGATGGTAAGTGGATCCCAGTACCTCCAACAGAAGGCAATAGAATTTTTGTAAACCTTGGAGACCAGATTGAAGTGATGACCAATGGAATCTACAAGAGCATATGCCATCGGGTTCGTCCCAATAAGAATGGGAGCCGCCTATCTATCGCAACATTCTATAACCCTGGTGCTGATGCCATAATCTGTCCAGCTCCAAAGCTTACATATCCTAGCCAATATCGTTTCCAAGATTACCTTAATTTCTATTCTACTACCAAGTTCACTGATAAAGTATCAAGGTTCCAGACTACAAAGGCAATGTTGAAATGAGTCATGTCAGAAGCCTGGAGAGCAAATAAGTATCTTGTTGTTCAGCAACACTGCATCAGTGTGTAGATGCGTTTGTACGTAATTCTCCTAAGGAACAGTGAAGGTGTTGAAATATGTATCTTACTTCCAGTATTTATCTGTTGAAGAATAAAAGTCTTGCACTACCTGTACTTAATGTAAAATACTATTGCATGTGGATTTCTTCAGATACTGAAATGTCATGTTGATTTTTTTTTCTCGGACAACGAAATGTCATGTTGCTCATGAAGATGCCGTTGATATCATTTAAGTATGAACCTTAAATGCTAAGATTTAACATAAACATAATAATAACTTACTTTCTCTGTATATGAACCAGTGTTCAGTTTTACATTGTTCTTGAACTAAAGAGCTGTATGTTTTAAGTTAGTAGATGTTAAAGCACTGTGCATGCATAGGGGTACTTGTATCAAAAAATCAAACAGCCCTTTAAGGAGAATATAACATCAGCTAATCTAAGTAGAAATGTAGACTCACAAGTTGTTTGCATTTGAATGCTTTAGCCATATAACTTCAACTTGCAGTGTGCAGTTTCGCCAAGATAGCTTTAGTCAGGAAAGTGTTGGTCCTCTCAACAGCTCTCTCAAGCAAAACCCTCTGATTCTTACATTGATGCCAACACTTTGGCACAAAGCACAGCAGAAAGTTGCCAAATTTCAATGACCTCGAGAACTCTGATGCCCTCTCATCAATCACAGAAATTAGCTCACCAACGCTGCTTGGTGTCAAGCAAATATCTTGACTGAGAATGCTGTAAAATAGTGAGAACAGAGATTCCGTCCAGACCAAATGTGTACCAACATTCTCATGATGCTGAGGCATACAAACTGGCTTCCGCTCTTGCTCCTCCCCTGAAAGCAGCCTATGGCAGAAAGCAGAGACGTGCAGTGGATGCATGCATTCCTTGACAATTCGTGTTAGCACATCACACTGGGGAACATTTAGCCCGCCCTTCCTAAGCACCAGCGGAAAGAGTACAGCCTCCAGTGCTGCAGCTGGATGGCGCTTGCAGAGATCCAATGCAGCGGAAAGAAGAACAGATGAAGGTGGTCTTTGAAGCTCGAGCAGCTGTGGTAGGAAAACAGAACACAGAACAAGTGCTGGCCCTCCTCCACGCACTCCATCCTCCTGAAGCACCAAATTCGAAAGCAAGACCCTTAGAGTATCATCATCAGCTTCCCACGGCTGTACTAAGCTAAGCACCGCCGCAGCATTCCTGGACCTGACACAAAGGTCCTGCAAATCCTTCACCACCCGCTGGGCCACCAAGACGGATTCCACCATCACAATCTCCTTCTGTACAGCCAGGGCTCTCTGCACAATCGAATCCCCAAGTGGAGGAGCTTGAGGCAGCGGAATGCACCCAGCCTCCTGCATCTCCACATCTTCATCTTGCACCAGCACCAAAGTCTCCAACTCAATCCCGTCCAAACCATCCCCACCTCCACGAGGTCGTCTCCCCCTCCCCATCACGCTCCGGCAATCAACAGGGAGCCACGGCAGGACAGGACGTGCCCGCGCCCCCACTTCTTTAAGCCACGGAGGTGGCTCGTGGAATCCATTAACGAACTCCTCAGAGGCAACACCAGGGACGCCTTCCTCCTCGGGCAATCCATCGAGCAGGTGGCGGGCGCCGCGGCAGGTCCAGAATCCATACCGGCCAGGCGGGGCGGAGAGGACGCGGGCGGCGAGGGAGCGGATGAGGTGCGTGTCGAGGAGGTCGGCGGAGGAGGCGAGGAAAGAGAGAGCTTGGGACTGGAGGAAGGGCGGGAGGGTCTGGAAGAGGATAGCGCCCGTTGGGACATCGGAGGCGGACGCGGGGAGCGTGGGCGCGGGAGAGAGGAGGAGGCGGAGGAGCGCCGCCGCCGGGGGAGGCGAGCCGGGGCAGTCGCCCGAGGAGGGGGAGGAGGAAAAGGCGGCGGCGTTGGGGACGGGGCAGGCGAGGAGGTGGCGGAACAGCGGCAGCCACTGCTCCATTTGGTGGGGTTTGGTTTCTCGCGGGCAACCACGCGGGAACGAGGCGGTTCCCGCGTTTTATTCTGAGACAAAAAAAAAAAAGGTGGAATTGAAAAATTGCGCTGCAATTCAATACCCAATGGGCGAGGCACAGTCCTGGGTACTCCTACCTGGCTTCCGCTATCCGCAACTTGGCTTGGAGCCTGTTAGTGGCCCACGAGCTCATCTTCTTCCGACTCACCGAGCTCATCTTCTTCCTCCCGTTGCTTCCCGTCATCTTCCCCGGCGAGCACCACCTCCGCCCCCTCCTCCTCCCCTGGCCGGCGGCTGCCGCGCAGCCCCCCACCAACCACCGCCGCCCACTCGCCCGCCCTTCCTAACCCCATGGGCATCCACGCCACCGCCGCCGGTCACCGGTCCGCCGCCACCGCCGGTCCTCCGTCACCCCCGACCCCCTCCTCTTCTATGGCCGCAGGACATTAGAGCCCCCGCCCCTGGTAACCCAAGCCCTAACCCTAACCGCCGCCACGACCACCACCGGCGATCGCGCGGCGACCTCGCCGCCGCCGCCCCCACCCCTCGGCCTGGCTCCCACCCTCTGACCTTGGAGCCGCCGGTGAAGGCTAACAGCCATGGATGAAATGATAAGGAACGGAGGAAGAAGATGATGGATGAGAAGATGATGATCCAACGGCCATCAACGCACGCACGAATCTTGGGCAACCGGAAGCCAAGTAACTACCTGGCTTCCGGAAGCCGAATAGGATGTGCGCACAGTCCTCGTCGTGTTAACGGACCTCCAAGAAACCACAGGCTATTATGTTCCATGTGCCTGCCACCAAGTTTCTCCATGGGCCTGTAGTGTGTGCTTGCTTGCGAGTTCGAATTTTTTTATTTTTTATTTTACGAATTTGCAGAAATAAATAGGCGATCAAAAATTTGTAGAAATAGACCTATGCTAGCTACCGCCATTTGAAACGGTGGTTGGAGCGCTGGATCATAGTAGACGTAGATAACGTCTTTTGAAACGGCAGTAGCCTGATACCGCCGCTTCATCCGGCGGTAGCTGACTACCGCCGTTTATGTGTGTGTTGGCAGGCTACAACCGTTTGAACCGGCTATAATCCTACTTTTTTATTATTTTATTTTCGTGTAATTTTGTCTAATATTTAAAAAATATGTAGTTACATTGGAAGCACTGAATATTCATAAATAGCACTTTTCGTTGCAATATGAAACTTCGTAATTTGAGAGAGGTAGAGAGCTTCGAGGAAATAATTGAAAATGAATTAACTTCCGGCCATTAGATACATAGTTGTTTCTAGGGAAATTACAACAGATAGAAACAAAATTCGTGCACAACATACGAACAACAACAACTCTAGGGTGAACAATTAATTATAGATTGTAGTGGCATGTACAGTATGGATGCTATCCTAAATAAGTGTCGTTGCTAAACCTAGCATGCCTTAGGTAATTGAAATAGTCAGGGATAGAGCCATGTCTACTTTCTAGTAGAACTGGCTTTGCGAGAGCTGGAAGGGTCCAGCTCCATAGTAGCCAAAACCCTCAGAGGATGGCGGAGATGGGGGCGATCCTTATTGTGGTGGTAGGAGCACTTGCACCATGGATTGGTACAAATCAAGTCACCTGCGATGTTAACCACCCAAGGATTTGCATCAACTTCGCATTGAGAATCCTCAACCTTACGCTTGAGGTCAAAAATCTTGCACTTGAAGTAGTGAATGTACTCTTAGGTTGGCTCAAGAAGTGGTGGATCGACCCACTTCGCATAGCGGCAGTTTCCTTCATCGAGATAAGACTGAACGTGATGTTAGTCTGTAGCACGAAAAGCTTAGGAAGAATAAAGACGTAACAACTCACCAAGCCATACGGGCATCGAAAGAAACGCCAGCTTCTATCACCGTAGCCATCATACAGCTAAATGACACAAGCCACTCCATGGCGACACATTGGCCACGCATCATGGCGGTCGTCATAAGGCCTAAGAGAGTTTGGAGGGGCGAAGTTAGCCCTGTCCTCCAGAGGGAAGTCGTCGAGGGGTACCTCATACTCCGTTGGGCCAAAAGAACATAGCCAAGTGATAGTAGGAATAGGAGCATCCCCTCCTCTTCCCCTCCTCCCACGATCTCTTCCTCTTGAGGATGCCACTGTTCTTCCTCCTGCTCAGTGGTGTGGAAGGATACAGGAGAGGGAGGTCCAATATAAGGAGTGCTGAGATGGAGATGCACTGCGCCCACATGTGCTTAGTACCCCGTCATGTTCAATCATCCTGAAAAAGACTAGATGTAGGCTTTGCAGGTGTAGGGATGTAGGGCTCACTGTCGAGTCCCATCTGCCTGAGAAGGCTCACATTCAGGCTCCTTGCAGTCTATAGTGTAGGCTTTTCAGTGAGGGTTCACATCAACAGTGGAAACCACTGTTTGAGTATTGTACTAGCCGCAGAGCAGTATAATGGGAATAATGTGGAATCTTAGTACTCAAAGTATGGAGATGAAATGTTATCACAGTACAAGGAATAGTACAATGGCATCCGAGGCACCCAACATGAAAAACCTAAAGAGCACCTTCCGTAGGATAAAATGCCTTAGATAATGTGAATCGGTGGAGGACAAGTAACGTTCTACTAGGTGAACCGGGGAAGTTTCCCCTTCCTCACTTTTTTGGAGGAACATTCTTCCTCCTACTTCTTCATCTTCTTCTATCGCTCTTCTTCCTGGAGGAGTTACGCCTGACGAGCTTCGAATTCTTTCTCCTGCCATTTCAGTGCTACCTCTCAAGCACCTAGCTGGTCGCGCCTCCTCTGTAGTTCATCCTCCTTACCCTTCAAACGGATCTGTTGTTGGCAGACGTGTCGCTCTTGCTCAAGCCGAGCAACACGTGCCGCGTCTCGAGCCGCTTCCAGCCTACCCTAGTATTGGGCTTTGGTCTCTAGCACCACTAGTTCAAGGTATCGGTACATAGAAAACGTATTTAAAATGTTTATGAATGGACTGACCTTGAAATCATCGTCAATGTTGGGACACTTGAAGTACCTACACCCCTTCTTCCCCCTGGGTGTGTCATCCTCCCATATTTGCAACCACGCACGGAAGCCGCAGTGACATTTGGGGCGCTCATTTCATGGTGGAACCCCAGTTTGCTCCTCCCTCCACGACAACATTTCTTAGAGGGAGACGCAACCTCACTACAAACGGTGGATTCGGGTTAGAAAGTGTTAGTAGTGTGTTTAAACGTTGCCTGAACGATTCATATATAGAACACTACTGACATGATCCATGGACCATGTCCATAATTCCAAATGGAAAATGGACATCATAGCCTGCACCGGCCTCGCTATCAAAGTCTCTGCACTAGCCTACATAATGTAGTCTGCAAAGAGCACACATCATAGTCTACAGCATCGTACCCATCATAGCCTGCACCAGCCTACAAAAGAGGAAGGAGGTCCTATGGACTACATGCGTCCTCACTTGAAACGAGGAGCACCACGACCACGCCTCGCTACCATCTACGCTGCTCTGGTCTGGAACTGGTCGTACGTGAAGGGCTCCGGTGGGGCAACCTCGCGAGGCGGATGTCCTGGTGCGGCCGCAGGTGGTGTCACGAAATCCTAGGTGTAGCCCTGTGTCGGAGGGACGGGCACGTCACCCAACTGCGAAGGACCTATCTCCACAGCGTCATAGCTGAAAATGGAGTCCACCCATGCCGAACTCGTCCTCTGGATCTCATCCTCTACAGACTCCTCATCGGTCCCTCCGTGGCATGTGTACGTTGTTCTCGAACCAAGAAGTTTTATTATCAATTTCGTTCCATATTTGTAATGGAGTAGAAAGCATGTATTGATGACGTACCGAAGTCGTCCAGACGGAGTGGAGCTGAAGACGGTCTTGCTGCACTATATCCTCAGTACTGCTGCAGAGCTATGTGATGAAATTATAAGTTAGTACGAGCAATTGGGAGAACAATTGGTCAATGAAAAATGACAAAGTAATGAACACATACCTGTGGGGGTCACATACTGCGAACCCAGCGCATAAGTGGAAGGACCTGCTGCAGCAGCTGCCCAAGACGGTGCACGTGGAAGAGTCGACGCCCCGAGAGGGAGGGGGGCTGCATGTACCTATGGTGCACAAGACACCACGGGGTATGCCGGACGAACAGGTGCAGGAGAAGTCGAACTGGGGTGCTAAAGATGAATTGGGGTGCTGCGTAGGTGGTGCTGAAGACGACCGGGATAGGCAGCCTGTGATGGAAGTACCACGTCAGCGTGACCACCGCGGAAGCTAATGGCTCGCATGAACTTACTACACAGGCGCTCTATCCTCTTGTATGTCGACTCGTGCTTGTGCGGAGTCATGTGCCAGCAGTGCTCCATCCCGAACCTCATCGTCGCCTGCACCTCTGCAATAACGTCGTACTGTTGCCAATGACATAGTTCAAGTTAGGCACAACACATTCCGTACAAAGTGCAACATAATCCAAAGTAGTTTGATTAGCAAATGATGCAGAAGCGTACCGTGATGTTGAAGTTCACGTCCCTGGAACGTGGGTAGGTCTACGTCAGAGGTGCAGTCTTCATCGGTGCCTGCCGGGAACGTGCATGATGCGTGTACGTGTCCTCGGCAAGTACCACTGTAGGTACGCTGTGAAAGCGTCGTCGAAGTGTAGACGGCCCTCGTGCACCAAGTCCTCCAAAGCGGCCGCCCACATCTTGACGTACGGAATCATTCTCAAACTTCACAGGGTCGCTGGCCCAGCACCACCTTGACGGGTCCACCTAACATATGCATCGTGCAATAGGTTAGAGTAATGCAAAATCTTTAATTGATGAAAAATGATTAGATAGAGTGTACCTGTGAACGTTGGACGAGATAATGTGAATAATAGGAAGTGGGGAGTCCTGGTACCGATGGAACTACCTTATCACACAGAGTACCGCGTAATCCTTGACGTGGATATCGTACACCAGTGGCCTCTTCGTCATCCAGTACTCCCGGTCTCGAAGGCACAACAAAGACAGCCCATGCGGGGCACGAGTGTGAACGTCCGCTGGGGTGTAGGGTGTCTACCTGATGTCGGTGTCGACAAGAGTGTCGAACTGATCGACAAATTCTGGGTACGACTTTTTCATCTGAACTCCAACCCACGATCCCTACAAAAAGAATTTCACAAATAGGTTTAGTAATCGAAATTTGAATGCATGCAACATATGAATTGAGTATGGAAAGTAATTATAGGTGTAGTACCGTACCTTTCGCAAGCACCACAAGGACCCCATCGTGGGTCTATCGACGTCGTTGTAGTCGAAAGGCAACTCCGGGTAGGGGGCCACGTTAATGAGTGGCTGACCTATTGGAAAGCGCTCGTACAACCAAAGCTGAATAAGCAACATGCAACCAACGAAGATGGGCTCCATTGAGTTCACCTTGCAGCAGCCCGTGCAAAGCCCCCTGTAGGTCGCCGCCAATAGAGCTAAACCCCAGCTGTACCGTGGAACCTCATCATGCAGGACCTTGGCTATGGCCCTTGCGTAAGGAAGTAGGTGCTTAGGCACCGAGTTCCCTTAGGACGTGCAGATCATGATCCACCCAAAGAGCCATAGCAAGTACGCCTCCAAGTGCCGCAACTGTGACGTCATCGGTGTCGACTCTCATGTAGTCGGCCTGCACAACAATACAAGTTAGTTCACACATTCACAAAACTTAGCGATAACGATATGAAAAGATAGGTAAATAAGTACTCACACTGAACTGCATGAGTCACTTCTTCATGGGTCCGTGAGTGGAGCTGAAGGTGCGGTACGGCTCGACCCGATCGTTCCGTGGAACGAGGGCAAACCTGACCAAAAGCTCCTCACGCCAGCTAACTGGCACGTCCTCCGCACCAACGGCCCTACCTGCACAAGGAAGTCCAAGAATGAGCGACATGTCCTCAAGTGTTGGGGCCATCTCACTCACTGTGAGGTGGAACGTGTGAGTCTCAGACCGCCAACGGTCAAAAAGAGTTGCTAGGAGTGACATGTGGAAGTGGAAACGTGTCGACTTCTCCGCGCGCTTCACTCCGGCGTCCATCATGTCTCCCTCAACCAAACTCGCTAGAGGGAGGAGCCCCGCAGCACGTAACTTGTACCATGCATACCATTTATTAGTTAAAAGAACACAATGTTAGAACTTCAAGTTGAGTTAACTAAGTAAAATGTACCTCAGAATCCACCAAGTGTCGATCGGCATCATCGAAAGCAGGACACGTGCGTGAACCATGCCAAGGTTGGCACCCCGTACGGCTGACATGAACGACCTATGAACGGCGTCCATGGAAGGGTCGAGCAACTCAAGGGTCTGATACCCCTCTCCAGCTTCCTCTGCCATACCTACAACACGTATACTATTAGTACACGACGAAATAGTAAAATTTGCAACACATATCAGTTATTTCAAATACTACATAAATCAAATAGAATATACTAGACATGAGATATTCGAAACACAACATAAATGAAATAATACACGATATGGAATTATTACAATGTTTTACTATTAGAACTTAGGTTACATTCTACAATATAAGAATTACATGAGTCTCTTGACACAGAACAAACGTGATGAATTACATCACATATGACTAAGTTGACGAAACGTACGAGTTCATAAACATACAACACACATTGCTACTGCTGCATACATGAATCACAGAAGCCCATCATTGTTCCTACGTGCATGACGACCCCGACCACATTCTGGAGCATTTGCGACACCTGTTGATGGTCTAGCTTGGTTACTCCCGCCTCCATATGTCGTTGTAGGGCAGTTCTTGTATGTGTGACCTATTTCGTGGCACTTGGAGCAGAGGCAGACATCAGGACTAGCTTCAGATTGATCCATGTTGTTTCGGATGCGTCTGTCCTTGCATCGCCCGACCCCTTGGAACATTTTTTGGATTAGGGTTAGGAATATAACGCGCGGCATTACCAGGATTATTTATGAAGTTTCCTAGTAAATGATATCCATAAATCTCATTCCTCCAAGTGTACCATATAGTTTCCTTCAAGAAGTAATATGGTACGAATCGACGAGGCTAAAGTCCCCCTACCTCAATGCATGCAACAATGACATGGGTGCAAGGCTTGTGAAGCAGTCGTGGCTTCTAGCATGAGCAAACACACCCTACATTGGTAAGGATGCACTCCTGTGTGTGCTTCTCGCGCCTCCCCAAATTGACCGTTGTCCCTGCACAACCTTGAAGTGACGTTCAACGGCACCCACTTCATTAACATGATACTTATGAGCCTTTTTGGTCACCTCCTCCATGTATTCTGTCATCTTGTATCCATAAATTTTGTGATTATCAGCCATTGAGTTATTTGCCACCGCGTACCATTCCCTGAAGTACTTCATGGTGCGGTATAAGAAAAATTCCACGATACCAACAAGGGACAGTCCCCTAACACCATGCAGGATCCAGTTGTACTCTTCAGCTAGGTTTGTAGTCATTATACCCCACCTAGCACCTCTCTTGTCATAGAGTAATACCCATTTTCCTTCGGCTCATTCTCAATCCACTGTGAGAATGTCTTAATGGACCTACCCCATCTTCACCTGACATTTGGACCATCTAGGCCGACGTCCTCCAGAGACACAGGGTGGTCGGCCTCGCTGTTTACCGGCCTCCTGTCTAGTTCTTCGGATTGTTTCTTTGTAAGCTCATCAAGTTTCTTCCACAGTAGATTGAATTTCCTCTCTTGATTCTAGGTACATAGCCATTTAAATATTTTTATAAGGGTCTTATTTTTGAATTGACTATGGAAATTTACCCCCATATGCCTCATGCACCACCTACTCTTCAAGTCCAGCCACTGCGCCACCCTGAAACCTCCATACTGCCATTCTGTAGGTCTTTGATTGCTTGTAGAATACGTCTGTGCCGATCATGAATTAGACAAACACCCTCCACGTCCTTCACAATCATCTGCTTCACCCTCTACAGGAACCAATACCAACTATCTCCAGACTCTTTCTTCACAAAGGCGATCGGCAGCGGCAACACCTGATTATTACCGTCGGACCCAATAGTTTCAAGATTGTGCTTTTATACCTTCTAGTTAAAAATGTGCCATCAATGCAATTGACTAGGCGACATCGCTGAAAAGCCTCAATGCAAGGAACCCAAGGCCAAGAATGACCATTGCAGGACCTGTTTGCTTGGAAACTGAGCACATGGATAGACTTTCAGGTCATAGTAGTTTCCTGGGTTCCTCTGGCATATGGTGTGCAACAGGATAGGGAGGTTATCATACGATACTTTGTACGTACCCCACTTCATCTCCAACGTCTTCTGCTTGGCTCGGTAAGCTTTGTGGTAGGTAATCTTGTACTTGAACTTCTCCTCTATGGCACAAACAATCGACTTGGGCTCGCAGTTAGGATTCTCCACTATCTGAGGATACATGTATTGAGCAACAAAATCAACAGTGAGATTACGGTGTTGTCCGTCCAATTCATCCAGTAAGCATTGGTGCTCCCCACTCTAGTTACCTCCCAATAATCCTTCCACTTCCTCTTATATGCATGCACCGTAAACAGGCAATTGCTTCTGATACAACACACATCATACACTATCGGGTTGCTTTTCACCACCCTGAACTACTGTTGTAAAGATAAAGTTGACCATCGCTTCATAGCTACCTTTACCTCATCCCCATTAGGGTACAAAGCACCCACACAAATCTCATTCTCCCTGTACTCCCAAGGGACATTTCCCCTACATTGACTTGTAGGGCGGAATGGTCATAAGTTGACCAGTTCTGCGGGACAGGATTAGCATCATCCTCATCTGACAAGTCATCATCTATGGCACCATTAACCTCTTCTCCTTCCGTCTCCACCTGCTCAACTAACCCAGGGATGTCTAATCAGCCTCGCTATTTGGCTCACGGGTTGCATCTTCATCCTGTGCATCTCCTTCTTTTGCCACATCTTTATTATCTTCTTTATTTTGCCCATCAATACTCTCCACACACACCTTCCTCGGCTCTAACATCAGTACCTCCCACTTTTCCTTGCATCTGACTGCTAGACCTAATCTTCCTGAACACTTCAACAAATAATATGAGCGGTAAACCACGCTTAGTACAACCATTTACATAGGCTCTCCAGTTCTAGATTCCTTCAAGCGGCATCAACTCCCAAGAGTTTATGTTAGGAAGTAACCTCACTACAGCCCTAACAAATAGCTCCACTTGATCTCTATCAAGATCGAAAGCCTTAAATAGCCAATTGTATATTGAAACCCAAATCCTCTCTCTTGCTCTTGGTAATTGCTCGCAGAAGGACTGAAAGTTAGACAAATCTACCCCTTCTGGATCATATCTAACCTCCCCCGACCATAGAACACTTGGAAAAATAAACTTTACGATATGTGATTACTGTGCATCGGATCCACACTTATTGGCTTGCCAAGTTTAGCAAGCGGGAGGGGAAAGATGGCAACAAGTCTTTTGGAGTGCAATTTTTCCTTTTGCTAAAATTTAGCTTGGGGAGTTGAGTTGCTCTTGGACCCTGTTTCCATCATTTTGAAGAAGAAAAAAAAAATCCCGTGTTCGGTCGTGATTCATCACCATTGGCTGCTGTCCTTGATATCGCACCCATTACACAATCACCAATCGTGCACCAACCGCCGGAAATCATTGACGTGGACGGGCCATCGGCATCGCGCCACCGCATGCGTGCAAGACCGGGCGAGCCATGGATCCTCCGAATTGCAAGGCCGTTATGCAAATGCAAGTACATGAGTGCAAGCTGCACGCCGACATGTGTAATACATGCCGTGCATGGTGGTTGCGCGAAGATGGGAACTGGCCACCAACTCCCAGTCTGGCCAGCCAAACAAGCAATTAACTTGTTTGTGTGCTAATTGCAGGGTTCTCTGCGAGGACCTCGCCGGTCTCAGTGCCGGTGACCTTGGGTTTGGGAGTGAGCACTTGCCAGTTGCCAGTGGCTACTCTCTTGTTCATCCTTTTGTATGCTCCATGTTGATTTCCTAATTGCAGGGTTTCCGAGAATAACTTCAAGGTGTGGGTTGTGAATCTGGGGGTCAGTTTGTAGATTATCGCCATGCATCTTGAGATTCAGAGGCTATTCTTTTCCCCCCTCTAGACTAAGTCATCCAAAATGCAAGAGCTGTATCGAAATATATGAGCAGATTCAGAGGTCAAGGACCAAATATTCATGGATCCTTGGTCCAAAGAAAATCCAGTGAGCTGGCTGTATCCGTACTTCTAACTTCTAGAGGGCATTTGGGGAGTACTGCAGAGTGCGAAATGGTCCATGACCAGGTGAACTGAGCTCCAGTTGTCCGCTGGTGCCTTACCCTTTTTTTCCATTCGGAGATCAAACTCTGTTTCGTTTTCCGTTGATATTTTTCAAATTAATTTGCAGCACAAAACATCTAGACAAATAACTTGTAGCATAAAGAGGAGGAAAACCTGCAAAATTTGATTTGGTAACATATTTTAGAGTTCAGACTTGCAGCTGCAAGCTTAAACAGTACACTTTTACGTACAATCAATTAATCAAAAGCTTTAGCTCGTCATCTTCTCAGCTGTGCAGATCAAGTTGCCTTCTATCTGCATTATTGCAGGTTCAAAATCTCCCCAGAAGGAAAAAGATAATAATCAATTGCATGATTAGACAGTGGTAAAAAAGGGGTAAAAGAATACTTAGTTCCTTCATATACATAATGGCAGGAATAAATAACCCATTTACAACTCAATGCTGCAAATTTCTCCAAATAAAATGAATTTCTGCGTGAACCAAGGCATTCTGCAGAATGCAGAGCAAAATCATACTACTGTATTCAATTCAACAGAGATTGTGTACCGGCCGGCCGTTCCGGAGCTGCAGTTCCTGCAGCCGTGCCGGCGGCCAACTCCAATAATACATCTCCAATAAATACTACTTTTTTCTGTGTACGTACGTATAATCGCAACGACTCACCAATCGTGTCCGTATGTACGCCGTATTCGTATAGATACGAACAAGAAACAATCGGTATCATGTGTGTGCCCTTTCCTCGTCTCTTCCAAGTTCCCAGAAAATTATTCACAATTCCTCCTCCTCCTCCTCCTCCTCGTCTTCTTCCAATCTTCCCTCTCCCTCCTCATGCCGTCCTGGTCACCAGCGTGACGCCGGAGAGGTTGCCGCCGAACTCCTCGAGCAGCACGACGAGGTTGCCGCTGGGGTTGAGCCACGACCTGGGGACGTGGTAGTACCGCTGTGAGATGTCGCCGCAGCCGCTCTGGCACTTGGTCTCGCTGTAGGTGCCGGCGTAGCCGCAGCCGCCGCACCCGCCGCCGCCGGCGGCCTTGTACGACCAGTACCGCCCGATGTGGTGCCCGTTCACCCACGCCTGGCCCTTCCCCATGCTGCCCAGGTCCAGCGCCACCGGCGCGCCGCCGGCCGGCGCGTTGAAGTAGGCCCTGTGCCATGTCAGCGGCTGGTTCCCGGCGGCGCCGCCCCACTCGACGGAGGAGCTCCCGGCGGCGGTGTGCACGCCCAGCGACTCGCCGTGGAGGCCGATCTGGTACGTCCATTTCTGGTTGCTGAGGTCCCGCTTCCCCTCGTTCAGGCCGGACAGCGTCACCGGGCCGAGGACGCCGACGTTCCACGTCTCGTAGTGGGTGCCCTGGTTCTGCAGGAGGACGAACAACAAGAGATTGTTCATGTTTCAGGATCACAAGATGGTCTGAACTCTGAACTGGAAGAAGAGTTCCAATGGCAAAGATTTCGTTACTCTGAATTTCTTGCGAACTTACAGGGAGGCCGACGGCGGCGCTGAGGATGGAGATCTTGTTGCTGCCCTGCCACATCTTGACGTACCCGCTGTACGTCAGCTTGGGACTGTCGTAGCCGCCATACGCGGTGCCTGCGATACAGAAAACGAAGGATTGATTGTTCACTTGAATTCTGCAAACTTTAACTGATCAATCAATCACAAATTCTTAAGATGCAGCAGCTCTGACAGAACAGCTAGAAGATCCAGTCATCAGTACCGTATGACTGCCCGTTGACGAACACCTGCAGGGCATGGCCGGCGGAGTAGATGGTCAGCTGCGGCCACTTGCCGGACTTCAAGAACTGCTCGCTCGAGTCGATGTTGACGCTGCAGCAAGCATTCAGAGATCATCACGAAGAACAGAGAGACCAATGCAAGCTGCCGTTTCAGAGCCAAACAATGGAAGAGGAGAAGGTTCAGCGACGATGGCGGATCGGAGTCAGAGTCACTCACTAGGTGGTGTACCACAGGTAGTCGGACTTGTCCCACGTCATGCTGAGCTGCTCAACCAGGCCGTCCTTGGTGAAGGCGCGGTCGTCCAGGGAGTTGGTGGCCTCGCTGTACGACCGCCACGAGAAGCCGCCGGCGGGGCTCATCGTCGCCGGCGCCGACGGCTCCTTCACCGTCGCGGTGTTGAACACGGCGGTCTTGCAGTCCGGCAGCACGCTGATGGACCACGCCGGCAGTTCGTAGCGCCGCCCGTTGAACACCACGGTCGCTGGCGCGTTCGTCTTGTAGTTGGACAGGAACGCCGCGCACGCGCCGCCGCTCGACTTGAACACGTACGCCTTCTCGTAGTTGCCGATGGACTGGACCGTCGGGTCGCCGGAGACGAGCGCCGGCTCGGCCTGCTTGATGGCCTTGTGCAGGTCCCTCAGGTGACCCCATTTCGGCTGCCTCAGCAGACCTGCAGAATGGCATGCCACGCTTTCAGTTTCAGACCATCAGAGAAGCACATTCAGAATTAACATCCTACTGCAACATTCAGTCTTAACTGTTATACTGAAACTGAAATCTCCATGGTGGATTACCGTATTCGTCGATTGGCGCATCGTAGTCGTAGCTGGTGGCGATGAAGGGCCCGCCGGAGGTCCGGTCGAAGTTGGTGCCGCCATGGTACTGAAGAAGAACCAAGCACATGCTAAGCATCATTATCCATTGACAAAAAACAAAACCCCATACGCATCTACACGTACGGCAGCTCATGTGACTTGGCTGACCCATGTGGCAGCTCAGCTCGATCGATCGAGCCAGCCTCGCTCACACACTCACTCACTGCCAGTCAGTGATCGACTCACCATGTAGTAGTTGACGAAGGACCCGCCCTTCTGGATGAACCTCGCCACGGCGAAGGCGAGGTCCTCCACCGGGCGGTGCGGCACCGGCTTGCCGAACGCCGTGAACCAACCGCTCCAGGCCTCCGTCCACATGGTGGGCTTGCTGTTGGAGTTGGGGGTGAAGTAGTCGCAGTAGAACCCGTTGCAGGTGTTGATCTGAAAATCCATCACCATTGCGCAAAGGCAAGCATCATCAACTTAGGAACGTAGCGAAACCAAAGAATCTAGTACCGTATCAAACGAAATTGAAGATAATTGCATAATTGCTGAGCAATTAGCATGAATTGGGACAGGCATAATTGTTTGGCGGCAAGCAAAGTTGGCAGCGAGCTGGAAAGGAGGGACCATTGCAGGCAGCGATGTCGTAACGAAGGCGACGGATTAATCCACCGGTAATTAATCATTTAATTGCGTCGACCGACCGGAGCACGGCGAGAAGGTCATCAAGCGGAGTGGTTAAACCAAACCCAAACCAGAGCAGAGCAGAGACTTACCACGGGGTCGGGGGCGTCGTCTGCTTGCACATGACCCAGGGCACGCGGGCGCCGGTGGCGACGGCCATCTTGGCTGCCCAGCTGGCGTAGGGCTGGGCGCCGCCGCCCATGACGGACTCCATGGGCCCGTACTCGTTCTCCACCTGCGCCAGGATGATGGGCCCGCCCTGCCACTCGAAGAGCCCCTCCGCCTTCATCATCGACACGATCTTCTCCACGAACGCCTGCATCGCCGCCTTGAACGGCCCGTTGTCCGTCCGGAAGCTGATGCCGGGGACGTACTTGAGCCACACGGGGAACCCACTGCAGCAAACATCCATGAATTCCATGGCGGAACGAAGAGCTAGTTAAGGAACAGTTCTTGAAGCAACAAGAATTCCATGGATGATGATGGCGATGGCGCACCCACCCGAAGTTCCACTCGGCGCAGACGTAGGGGCCGATGCGGAGGTGGACGAGGAGGCCGGCCTGCTTGGCGAGCTTGACGAAGCGGACGAGGTCGTAGCGGTCGCCGAAGTAGTACTGCCCCTGCACCGGCTCGTGCCCGTTCCAGAACACGTACGTCTGGACCACGTCGAGGCCGCCGTCCTTGGCCTTCTGCAGCAGGTCCGGCCACATCTCCGGCGTGCTGCGCGGGTAGTGGATTGACCCGGAGATGAGCACGCGCCGCTGCCCGTTGATGGTCACGGCGCGGTGGTCGTACGACACCGCGGCATTGGCCGGGGCAGGGGACGAGACGATGATGACCGCCGCCGCCGCCAGCAGGGCGACGAGGAGCGCGCCGCCGGACATGGTGGCGTCACCTAGCTACGACGGCCTGGGGCGGCCCGGCTCGCTCGCGCTCTCTCTCTCTCTCTCTTCGTCGAGGGGCAATGGCAGAGGGCGGGAGGAGGGAAGAGGGAGGGAGTGGGAGAGGAGGACGGAAAGGGGTGGTTCTGGTGATGGCGAGCTTATATCTGAGCCGTGCTGGGCGAGGAGTGGGAATGCGTTCCTGGTTTCCGATTCTTTCACCTGCCGCGCTTTAGATCTTTTCCCCTCGCTTTTGGATCAGCGCTCGGTGTTTACCGCTGGACGAGGCCGCAAGCAAGAGGAGTGGTGGGGTGGTGAAGCCAGAAGCGGAAAGCCGAAGCAGAGCAGGTAGAAGAAGGCCGGCCTCTGCAGTGAGGGAGGGCGGCTAATTAGTTGGCGCCGAAACAGGGGAGGAGGGGGAAGGAGCTCTGGGCCCTGGGGCTAAACTTGAAGGGGGAAAGATGGGCCCCACCTCTGCTTTCATGGACTCTTTCTCTTTTTTTGGAGTGATGAGTCCGTGTGGTTTTCGTACTTTGCATAAATATTACCAAATTTCCTGCAAATTTATGCGTTGGTTTTCGTACCATGTGGCCATGGCTGTTTATCTTCCTTTCTCATATATAATAACTTCATGGTAACCATGCTAATTTGTTGAAAAAAAATGGTTGAGCTAGAAAAATTTAATCAAATAAAATGTTTATATTTTTTTAAAAATAAATAGAAAACTCAGGCCCTTTTATTTGCCATGCAAGGGATTGTCATTCAAACTCGATGACCCGGTGGCCACCGTTCATGAGCATTTGGTGAGTTTCAGTTGAAGTGGAAAAGCATGGAAGCGTTGGTTTGAGGGCAACCCTGTCATTGGCGGTACATCCTCCGTGTGCGTGTGTGCTGACTCCATTTGTACTCCCGTCCTGGACGGTTGTTCGAAGTCGTTGAAAACGGCGACCAAATTTTAATCTTGAGACGAAGACTACGCGGATTCTGGTAGTCTCACGTATAAATGTTGCACGGACAGCTTTGCTGTTAGTTGTGGCGTTGCTTGTTCAAGCTTCAAATTAACCCTGAAATGCACGAGCGGTCGGGACGTTACGTACCTGTTGGACCTGGTTTCTGTACATTTTTTTGCGTTTCAAAAGCTATTAAAATTTGGAAAAAATAGTAAACACGAGATGTTCAAATATGGACACTTCCAATACTTTGTGCAAAATGTCATAATGTCAACACTGTGCCGAAAATATGAAAAAAGAAAACATTGAGCTGCAGAAGATGCGCGCAGACATTAAGGCCCCGTTTGGTAGGGCTTCTCAAAGTGCTTCTCCACCGGCTTTTGATGAAGCCCTACCAAAGGGTCAATTTCAAAACGGCTTCACCACCAAAGCCGAGGAGAAGCCGCAAAACGGCTTACACTAGAGAGGAGAAGCCGAAAAAAGTGGCTTCACCGGCTTCTCCTCTCTCTCCAAGCATTAAGTGATCATAATATTACATATATTGCCATTGAGAAGTCGTTTTACCAAACGTTTTGCAAAACGGCTTCAGCTTCACTAAAAAAGCCACTCCACCGAAGAAGCCGAAGCCGAAGCCGTTTTATGAGAAGCCGAAGCTCTACCAAACGGGGCCTAAGTCGATGTCACTATATTAATCATGAAACATACTCTCGTACTAATATGCAACTCTTTGTATTTAAATAATATGTTCTTTTAGATATTATTATTGGTCAAACTACAGTATCAAGTACGTTATATTTGGAATGAGCGGGAGTATTTGATTGAATTTAAGCCGTCTAATTCACAACAGAATGGTAGTAATGCCATTGGTTCTTGGAGGCGGCAGTGATGCGCACCACTGAAGCACCAGCCCACTCACCAAGCTAGCTAGCAACAAAAGCTGTGCCTCTTAAAGGTGTAACAACTCTTTAGTAGGTAACGCCGCGACCTTTCTGCAAATGCGAGTGAGGTGGTGACACTGAGCTTTCCATGAAGAAGGAAAGGTGTTAGTCCAGGCAAATAATCGTTGCAAAATCCTCGGACGAAATAATGGCATCCGCTTCACGAAAACGTCGTCCGTATACAAAACGACCTACAATTTGGGATGAAGAATTTGGGATGAAGAGAGTAGTTCGGAGCTCTGAAAACTACAGGTGTAGGTGGCCACATGTGCCTGACCAATGTACGTGTTTGGACTACCAGAATGTGTATTTGCGTCGATTCAAGATCAAGTTACGTGACCGTACGAGTCCAAGATGCTTTGTAGCTCCGCTGCACGCAACGTGATTCCTCCCTGCTGGGCCTGCACAGGACACTGCTGGCTAATCATTGATCAGTACACCAATTGATTCCCTGCAGTTTCTTAATCGCCTAGTAGGTGACAGATGATGTAAGGCGACAGAAGTGCGAGCTGAGTGATATCAATCTTATTGTGCATGAAGCTTCTTTTCAGGCAACATAAGATCTAGCTATCACAGAAAGGATGGATGTTCCACTTCCAGGTTGTAAGTTTGTGGCGGATTAACTTGATGAACTTGGGG